>NC_090800.1:3326190-3628571 GCF_036512215.1 Solanum lycopersicum
TGAATTTGATTTGGCTAGAAAATATATTTGTATACTAAATTTAAGAAAATAACCATAATTGCACTCTAAAGTTTTTTTTGTTCTGAAACCAAAGACTAGCTATGACATGAACTTGAATATAATTGGACCTGCATGCCGTCGCTCCCTTCAATACATAGACTGCGAAGGAGTCGAATTTTATGGGCTTCAAAAGAAAGCATCTGTAGCTCCGTTTTGTCATCCATGGACAACAAAGAACTGTATTTCTCCTGTAGAGAGGGAAAAGGGTAACCACAGTTGGCCAGCATTAGTTCCGTATAAACCGTTTTATGGGGGGCGAGAATAGCTCTGTAGAAAACCTCAACAATAGCAAATGCACAACTTAAATCCTTGTAAGGAGTTAAAGTGAAAAGGAGAATTTCAAAGACAACTTAATGACCTGGAGATATCATGAAACTTATCATCTTTACAGCCTTAAACCGAAAAAAAAGAAATAAGCAGAAAGTTGGCACGCAAAATCATGCATTTCTAAGCAAGGAGAACTTGAAAACAACAACAATTACATGTAGCTGGTTAAGTGTTGAAATGCACATTTACCCTCAGATATTGCTAAGAATGTACAACGAGAAAAACAAGACGAGTAAAATGAGCAATCACAAAGAGAAAAAAGGTAACAGAATCCTGATGGTGTAGTCCTATACTCCTATTCAAGAAGCACAATTAACTATTTGCTACACAAATACCAACTTCCAACTGTTTTTTTTTTCTTTTGAGTTCATTTACACTTTATGCACTTGTTTACCATCATTAACATATTTGCAACTCACTGAATCACCTTAAATGAGTGAATATAGCACTTCATTTTACTTTCTTCTCTAAAAGATAATATTACATATTTTAACTGCCAACCCCCTTCACTGTTTGTGCTCACTTGATATTCCACCTCCCAGAACCCCTTGATTCCCTTCTCAAGTTCAACTACTTTGGTATACCTCATCTTTTATTTAATTTTCTTAATCCTTCTTGTTTTCATTCAACTAAACATTGTCAGAAGCTCTTAGGTTGGACTAAATGAGAAAAATCTCCACAAGGTTTTACATTCTTTACCAGAAGCGAACTAAAATTTTCTTAAGAATTCAAGTTATTCAACACTTCTGATCTAATAAAAATTAATCTAATTCTCTTCCTTGAGAATTCCTGTTTCAAACTAGCTGTTTGCTTCAACAATACAGCCCCAATCGTCCCAATTTATCGTCCCAATTCACCTTGCTTCGAAAACTTTAATATATCAAGTAGTAAAAAACTAACAAATGGAAGTATAAAACCACCTGGTGTGGTATTTCATCAATCTCATAAATTGTTAGGTAAAATCTGTAAAAATATGGCACTTGGACCTAACTCAACCCCAAAGCTATCTCGTGAGGGGAGAATTTTCCAAGTCCATCAGTCTATTCCTCAACTAATATGGGACTATAATCCACTCTAACACCCCCTTCACGTCCAGGCCTACTGGAACGTGGATCGGGAGCCCAAATAGTGAAGGACGTGGCTTTGATACAATGTAAAGATATGAAATTTGGACCTAACTCAACTCCAAAAGCTAGCTCGTTAGGGAGGATTGCCCAAATCCATATAAGCAAACTACCAGTCCATTCCCTAATCAATGTGAACCCGCTTCAACAAAACCCTCTGGAGTCCTTACTGTTACCAGCCCATTTCCTCTTCTAACCACAAAGCTGAATTCTTTGAACTGTACATTTAATTGTACATGTTCCAAAGTATTCAACGAGTTTCATCACGCATGGAGCAACAATCCCAGTCACTACCTATTTTCTTTACTGTTATATTCCCTTTTTCGTAAATACTATAATTTGTTGAACTTGAGTCGAGGGTCTTTCAAAAACATTTTTCTACCTACACAATGTAGGGGTAAGGTATGCCAACACTCTACCCTCCCCCTCCCCAGAACCACTTGTGAGATTACACGGGATATATGTTGTTGTTGCTGTTTTCTATGAGGGAAGCTGACCAACCTAAAAATGCTAATCTTTTTAACTCAAGTTTTGCTCCTTCTTCAAGAATTTGCTCATACATGTAAGCTAATCTTTTAAACTCAAATTTTTTTCATTCTTCCAGAATTTCCAAAACCAACTTCATACATGTAACAAAGGTGTCTAATTTTTTGTACCAACCTAAAAGATCTAATCTTTTTATCTCAAGACTTAGCTCCTTCTTCAAGAATTTGCAAAACCAACTTCATAAATGTAATAAGGGTGGCTAATTTTTAGTCCAACTTCAAGAATTGCAGAAACAAACAAAGTTCCACACTTCAACACAGCAAAAGAAAAAAAACACTTACACAGCAACTAAATCCCATGCTTAGTACAAACACAATGAGAAATTGTTCAAAACAATGAAAACCCAAAAACTAAATACCTGCAATGGAGAAGGGGACAAAAGGGTATGTGTATTTGTTTCTTCTAAAGCAAAATGAATCAACTTCTTGTAAGAAACACCAGAGCTTTCATTTTCTGTATAGCTCATACTCACACACTTACTCCCAACTTCGTTAAAGCTTCTACATTTTCTACTCAAACTATACTTCTTCTTACTTTTCAGTCCAATAAAAGAAGGGTTAGATATACAAAACCACCCTAGTGAAGAAAAACACTCCATTGAACCAAAAAAAGTTACAATCTTTAAGTGTTTCAAAGCTCCATTTTTTCTTTGTTTTTTTTAAAAAAAAACTCAATTTTCAGCTCAGTTTTCAATGATATTTCTCTTCTTGATGATTTAGTTTTACTATAAAGTATTGAATAAAAATAACATTGCTACTATAAACAGTAGCAAAAAAAAAAATTGATGGTACCTGTATGAGCAAGTGGTGGATTTTGCTTTGAGCAAAGGGACGGTGATTGTGCAAACACATCACCAAACGGCAAGATTATATTTTTGGTACTGTACTTCGATCTTGATTTACGTGACACTATTTAATCGGACATAAAATTTTAAAAAATAAGTAAAAATTTCGTTAGGTTTACCAAATGACTTATATTGACTAGTTAATTTTTCTTCGAGAAAAAAAGACAAATATATCCCTGAATTATCGTAAATAGTATGCAGATATTCTCCGTCATACTTTAGGAACATTGGTGCTCGTGTTATCAAGAGCATATATACCCTTTATACTAACGAATATACGTATGTCATAATCTTATCCACTGATTCGACATCGGATCGATTGATAGAATTGTGTTACGTGTCCCTATAGTCTTTCCATTAGAGTGAAGGGCATATACGCTCTAACTTTTGGACGACCAATGTCCATAAAGTATGATGAAGGATGTTTGCATATTATTTTGCGATAGTTCGGAAGTATATTTGTTATTTTTTTCCATTTTTATTTATAATAAACCAGGTAAATTATTCGCGCTTTGATACGACACAATTTTAAAAAAAAAATTTAAAATTTGTCATTAAAACTAAAACGGTATGTTGTCTTACATACGAGATTACGTAGTAACGAAAAGAAAAATGATAATTATAACATCTGATCATTTATCCTTCAATCAATCATTTATGATTTGATTTTGTAGTTTATCTTTTTTGTCTCTCGGAAGTGTTACTATTTGATATTTTTAAAAAATTAGATGAACATCAAGATGAGATATTAAATTTTATAATAAATAAGTAATCTTTATCCGTATTAACAAATATTTATAACAATAATTTTACAGAAACAACAAAAGTTTAAAATACGTACCTAAAAACAACAATAACTATCATAAGCATAAATTAATAACTAGAAATATATATCAGAATCTATAATAATAAAATGAAACAGAAAAGAAAAGTGAGATTCAATAAAAATTACGCTATTAAATAAACACAAAAATAATAATATATTTTATTCTATATCAACATTAAAATCTAACCAATTTAAATTCACGATATTATCGTAACTAATCATTTATTTGTAATAAATTTATATTTTCATATTATAACATAGGAAAAAAAGTTTAAAATATATTTCAATTTTGATCAAAATTATTGTTATGATACTAAATTTTGAAAAGATTTTTTACCCTCTACACTATTTAATATTTTAAAGGTATACATGCTCACGTGGACATAAAAAATATTACATAATTATAAACAGTAATGTATTCACATGGACACATATGCTTTTAAAATACACTATTAGATAGTTCAGGGATAAAAGGTCTTCCATAAAAATTAATAACGTAATAACAATTTCAATCAAAATTAAAATAAAAATTGATAACGTAATAACAATTTCAATCAAAATTAAAATATTTTTCAAACCATTTCCCTATAACATGACATAAGTCGTTTCATTTACAAGATATAAGTCTATTTCATCATCACGAGTTATGTCGAAAGGATAATTTAGTTCCTATAGAATTTATATCGAACATTTTAATTTTTACAAAAATTATGTCAAATAGTTTCTAAAATTATGGAGCTAAATTAAGTCATAAGTAAAATTATTTTGTCCATAATTGTTCATTAAATAAGAGATAAGAAAAAAGAATAAAAATCATCATTTATAGAAATATAATTAAAGACCACTCTAAATAAAGGATAAAATTAAATTAAATTCACATTACGTTAAAAAAAAAAAATCACCCATGTCACGCAAGATTTATTCAAGCAAAAATCGCCCTACCGCCCTAAAAAAATCAACGATAGTATATATATATATATATATTGCTGAGGCCAAAAACAGTATTTTAATGACAAAACCTAAAGAAAAGTATTTTAATGACAAATATATATATATATATATATATATTATAAATATAAAAATGAAAAAATAGGAGAACTCCATTTATCAAAAGATTTTAACGTGTATTTGGAATTTTGGATAAAATAAAAAAATTTGGATAAATTTTTACTTTTCAGCAAAAAATATCCATATTTCAATTCAAATTTTTTGTTACATTAATAGTTAATAATTTTATCCAAAAGTTACCATGTGACTTTTTATTATAACTTACAACTTAAATGTTCTTTTACTTATTATAACTCATTTTGAATTAAATTATTCACTTTTTTTTTATTTAGCTTTTCCTATTTCCCCTTGATTAGTTAATCGTATCAAGTGTTTAAATCAAATAATTAAATTTAACTTAATTTAGTAATTAAAAGATAAGGTGAAATATCATTTCAATTTAAATTTTAAAATATGTAATGCTGAGTAGCATCAGCTACTTTAGTTATCTTTAACGTCAATATTTTTCTTTCTTCGATATTTTCATCGTATCGTCTTAGTCCTACTTCTCTCTTGATCTATTTTAAGAAATAATTTTCTCGAGATTTTATCAGAAACAACATCGCTACGTATACACTTCACGTTAACCTTAGATATATATCCCTTGGCCTTTATAAAAGTTGCCTTCTCTATTCACTTTAATTATTAGACTTCACATGTTTTCTATGAATAACAAAAAGTTGCTTAAATTTTCTCTTTTATTGTTATCAAATAATATTATATAAACTCAAGAATATAATAAGAAATGTTAAACTTCTTTCAAACAATGGCATTTCTTGCTAAAATTTCACAAATTCCATTTCTAGTTTTATTCATGTTTCTTGTTGTATGCACCACCACAATCCATCATGTCCAAGGCCAAACAGCCATGTGTGTCATCAATTGTGGCCAACAAGCAGTCTCTTGTGTCGTACGTTGTGGCCCGCCGCCTCCGCCGACCGGTTGTTATTCAGGTTGCGTGGCTACTGGTATCGACTGTCTGACCTCCTGTCGTAGGCCACCGGCGACCTCGGACGATGTTATTTAGGGAGTGTATGAGATGCTAGCTTCCTATACTTAAAATTGTCGAAATAAATAAATTGTGATGCATAGTAATATTTCATATTACAATTTGATATTTTAAAATAGTAATTTGATATTGACATTTACCAGCTTTCTTACTTACTTCCTTTCTTTGTACTCTTGCCTATAGCCAAACACAACAAATGATATAAACAGATAAATTAGCACTAGTTAAATAGGTTTGTTCGAGTTGAATTTGAACGAGTTTTTTATATTTTTTAGTACCTAATAAATTAAAATTATTACTATTATCATTATTGTTATTAACAGAAAAGCCTAAAAGTTCCTTCCATTTTCTCTATATTCCATCAAACATAGCTTATATAAACTCTAGAGTTATATAAAAAGTGTATTCTTTAAATAAAAATAAATAAGTAAAATACATAACAAATTAAAATTTTACTAAATATTGAATGTGTTGCTAACGAATTTTAACATTCTGAAAATCTATTTATAAATGATATTAAAGTTATATTTTCTTCCGCTTTTACTCATCTTTATTTGTTCACTTCCACTAACATTATATTCATGTTTGAAAAATTGCCTACCAAAAATTACTGTTTCATAAGATTATAAATTTTGTCATTTGTATGGTGTACATAGACATTACCCCTATTTTAGGGTTATTCCAATCGACAGACCCACGACTCGAGAAAATTGGTTTTACCCCTTTTTCACACCATTTGCTGCTTAGGACTTCTTATCCGTGGTGTTCGGCCATCTTATGCACACACTTCGACAAATAACAAGATAACTCTGTTCGCCAAAGCTTTTATAAGGAGGAAGTGTTGTTACTTGCTCTAATAAACATGTTTTTTTAACCAAGAAATATTCCAAAACAAACTTTCCGATCAAAGATAGCCTTCGAAACTCGGAGATGATGTACCAAAGCTTAGACAGATAGGAAGAAATCCTTTTCATTGGAACAAATCAAACTTAGGGACTTGAAAAAAACAACATCAAGACCACTTGGTTCATAAACCAACTTGTATACATGTAGAAACGCCCTGTATACCTAATGTTCAACCTTGCGAATGCACCAAATATCTTCTCCAATCATTCACACAACTGTATAGATGATAGATCCCCATGTGATCAAGAGTTGAGGATCGAGTTAACGCGAAAATCAAAAGAAAAACAGCAACACAGAAGCATAGGCAAGAATGTGGAATATCGACGAAATTAGTCACATAGAATACAGAACAAAAGAGTTTGACACATCATAGTTTCACAATACCGAATTCAGGAGAAATTACTAGAAGTTGCTAACAACCCAAACTACGAAGACAAGGAACAGGGCAAACAGGATATACGGGAGAGCAGAACTACAGAACCATCGAGACAAAGGTAATAACAGAAAGAACGTGTCCTAATTTGGAATAGAAATCTCACAAACTTATCTGCTCTGTTTCCTTCTCTTTTGTGTTTTTACTTCTAAAGATTATGTTGGATTGATCAGTTCTCACTTGGCCATCATAACCTTGACGAACTCGTCGTAGTTGATCTGCCCATCACCATCCACATCAGCTTCACGAATCATCTCATCAACCTCTTCATCAGTAAGCTTTTCGCCTAGGTTTGTCATCACATGACGAAGCTCAGCTGCGGAGATGAATCCATTCTGATCCTTGTCAAACACTCTGAAAGCTTCCTTGAGCTCCTCCTCAGAATCAGTGTCCTTCATCTTGCGAGCCATCAGGTTAAGGAACTCTGGGAAATCAATGGTCCCATTTCCATCAGCATCAACTTCATTGATCATGTCTTGAAGCTCAGCCTCGGTTGGGTTCTGCCCCAATGACCGCATTACTGTTCCAAGTTCCTTAGTTGTGATACAACCTGCAGCATATATGGAGATAATTATTCAACATTTATGACCATCATTGCTAACTGCTTTTAGAACTTACTTTTTTCCCCATATTTCTCTGTTCTGGAGAAACAAGTTAAACATGAGACTTGAACTGTTTGTTCTCACATGACAAGTATTAATCAACAGGATTTGACAGAACCATAGGTTTCCATCAGAAAGACTAAAATCAATGAATGATGTCAAAAGAAAGCATGTGAATGCAAAACTACGTGCACTAATCACCAAAATCAGTCTACATAGGAAAAACATAACTATACTTTCTAAAAAGAATACAAACACCAAGTTTTATTTGGTTGGCAGATTATCTTCAGATGCAAATCACAGTAGAAAGCATCTTTCCTTCATCTTCCTTTACTAATTTACTCAACTTGCCAAAAAAATTACAAAAGAAAATTTTGTTCTGTTGAAATAGCAGCACAGTCACTTAATCAGAGGAGAAGGCTGGTTAAGATAGGCCAGCTCATCCTCAGAATCCGGAAAGAAAACGAAAATAGAACAGAATGGCTTTGTTTAAATGATATACCTAGACTAAATAGGTTTAGGTGATGTCAGGCTAAACAAGTTTTTATGTACCTGAGGGAGTGGCTTAGTAGTGTATAATGAAGTGACTTAAGAGCCATGAGGTCTCAAATTCAAATCCCAACGGTACCCCGTGGAATTAGTCAAGACGCATGTGCGAACCAGATACCACGTGTTATCACATAAAAAACAAGCATATATGTCAGTGTACACACTCACACACATACACAGTAAACGGGAAAGGGTATTTTAAAGTAACTACACACCGTCAAGCTTCTATATACACCAGAAAAATTAACTGATTGCTCCATACTTCAAATATAGAAAAAAGAACAATCAGTTTTGATCAATCTTAGACAAAGTGACTTGTGTGATTGTGTCACATGTTAGAAGAGAATAAACAAAAGCTTTTGCTTAAAACCAAATACAAGGAAATTTTGTACCCTGTTCCCTAAACGATTTCTGTAAGTTATGCAATCTACAAGTTAAAGCAAATTATGCTATAAGAAAAACAGATTAACAATTATCAAGAATCAAAACAAAGTAAAACACATATCGATGGGAAAATCAACAAAATATGGTAAGCACCTAAAAAGAACAACCTTTTCAAGACTTCTCAACTGATTTCAATCAAAAACAATTTCAACCAGCTCCCACGCTGATTGAAACCCGGAATAAGAATTCAATTCATCAACACTAAACACTCCTCACGATCCCATCAAGACCAACCAAACACCCAGACGAGCATTTAGCTTATGATCATGTTGCAAATGGGACTTGAGTCCACATCGGTTAATGGGGAACTGATGTGGAGCTTATATAGCTAGCTTTTGGGTGTAGTTCTCCTGGGTTGTATCAATGGTATCACACCAATCATCCTTACTCTATGGGTATTCATTAATTCCATTCCGAAATCCTCTTTATGTTTCTAATTTTCACTCTCAACCTACCTCAATCATCTAGGCATGAAGCCTCTCCAAGTTCTAATGCTTTACCATTTGGTGCTTAGGTAGGAGATCCTTATGGATACCAATACGGAGTATAGGGGTTATTATAGTGGGTATCAACAGCCCTTCAATCACACATACCAGCCTCCAAGGATCCCCAGTTTCTGTTACACAGGGATCTGTACAAGCAATTCTCTTTAGCCTAGCTTAGTTCTTAGTTAGAATTTCTTCCCTAATTCTCACATTACATCAATATATCAGAACCATCCCATCCCTCTTCATGTCCTGGATGATGACGCGTGGTTCGAAGCTAGAAATGATCATGCACAGCGCCATGGTTTGTTACGAGACTTGTGTGGTTAAATAGGGAGCTGATGGTGGACTTACATAGCCTTGTACTCTCCCACCTCAATAGCTAGCTTTTCGGTATGGTTCTCCTTAATTTGTATCAATTTATGCTATTAAGCACCATCAAAATCCACCAACTTTACATAAATAGATCATTATATTCACTTCTATCAAGAAATTAATCAAAACCCATGTTCAAACTCAACGAAATCTCAAATAAAATCGAAGTAACAAAAAAACCCATAATTCCCAAATTCGCATACATCACAAAATTCGTCAAGAAAAGCAATACCCAGATAAGATAAACACATAAACATGCAAAATACAAAGAATCAAGCATCGGATCTAAGAAAAAAATGGCTAAAAATCAGAAGAAGAAAAAATTCAAAATATGTATGGTATAAGGATGAGCTAACCATCTCCGTCTTTGTCAAAAAGACTGAAAGCTTCCTTGAACTCAGAGATCTGATCTTCGGTGAGCTGATCCGCCATTTCTCTTTGACTTTTCTTTGAGAGATACTTTGAAATGGAAAGAGAAGTTGCAGATTGGGAAACAAAGAAGATGAAGAAAAAATGGAGTTTTTGTTTTGTTTTGAGTAAAAAAGAAAGAAAAAGAAAAAAAAATGAAATGTTAAATAAGGGCTAATTTTAATGGTTGTAAATAATGACCAATAATATGGGGTGAAAAATATTTTAGGAAAAAATAAATAAAAATAATTATATAATACTATATGTTAGTAAAAAGTATATATCACAATATAATATTTATAGTTAAATAATAACATCGTAAGATGTGTGATAAGCGTAATAAGACAGAAAACGTGAGATGTGTCGTGATTGTAAGGAAATAAGGTGTTGAGATATGAGAAGTTTGGATAACTCCTGCACAGAGAGTGAGGTATGTAATTGACGTAGCGAATGTAAAACACGTGATCAACATATCATGTGAACAAATCAACTATCGTAAATGGTGTTATATATGTGAAGGTTTTATGTCATGTAATCACACATATCATGTGAACAAATCAACTATCGTGAATGGTGTTATATATGTGAAGGTTTTATGTCATGTATTTACTATATGTACGATCTATTTTCTATTGTTTTGTATCTATTTATTTATATTGTGGTGATGTTTTTTGAGTGTGTTATGGGTGTGAGCATGACATTATAACATATATAACATTTGAATTGTGCTTTTAAAGTTGTTTTTGTGTGATAATTTTGAGAGTAATTCGAAGATTTTACTTGATTTTTGTGACTTCACTTAATTGCTTCTTGTAAGTGTTACGTGTATTAGTGTTACATGTATTGTAGTTAATATTGTTATAACGATTTGAGTTTTATATCGTAATTCTCATTTACGAAAATAAGTTATCTTCCCTATTCATATAGGTGGGTCATGACAACCTAACATCTTATATATGAGAGTTTGCATTTCAATTTTGCTTTGAGAAATTGTAATGATGTCATACTTTGAGACGTTTTAGTATGGCTCGAGTTGAGATCCAAATGACCATGGCTCGAGGTAGTTGTAGACACAATTTTAACTTAATAAAGTTGTTAGACTTTGATTTCAATTTTGATATGTAACGATCATGGATTAAGAGTTTGTGATTTAGAAATGATTTATAAAGGGATAGCATATCAGATAGAAATTATTTTTTGAGTTTGTGACACGCGTCCTACATACATAAAAAATAAGAAAATAACTGTGCAATTTTTATATATACGTCGTCGCAATTGGCATACATGGTATGACTAAGGAATATATGACCACCGACAAAAATTATAATTTTTTTTCAGTTGAAAAATTATGTATTTGTAGATTTTAATACATTGAATTAATTTTGACCTAGAGTATTATTGCATTAAGATAGTAATCTCCAATTCACGATATATAATGTAAAGAAATTCTGTAAATTTTTAAAAAATAAGATACAAAAATATAATAATTTAAAAATCATAGCTCGTATTTCAAGAGAATGGAAAGATAGATGAATGTATCAATATATTACTCACAAAATTAAAATTAAATGGTTAAAATGAAAAAAAATACAAGGGATTATGAGATAGAAAAATGCCTATCAAAGTGAAATATATATATTCTATAGAATGTTGGGATTCTAAAGTTTAACACATCCACAAAATTAGTGTAATGTAAATGAAAAATGGCGAATTGAATGTGCAATCATGTCACATTTAATTTTAATAAAGTTATAAATGACCATATTTGCCAAAAAGATATAGAAGAAAAAAAATTCTAGTTTTCTACGTTTGATTGTGTAAAATTTTTGAAAAATATATTTTTTATAAAAATAAGTTATTTAAAAAATAAGAAAAATAATTTTTTAATTGAAAGTAAGTAAAACAAATTTTAATAATACATTATATATTCACCACTCACCTAACACCCCATACTCCCTGACCTTCTCACCTTCTCCGCCCCTTTTAGGAGTCGTTTGGTAGAAAAATAAATATGTAGAGATTAATAATATGAATATAATTTTTATCAAGTGTTTAGTTCATTGTTTTTTATCTCATCTTATGTTTGGATTAAAATTCTATAAAAAGATTCTTTTTAATTATACCACTGCATTATTATAAGATTTTTGATTTTATGTAATTGATCGAGATAGATAATTGTTGGACAATATTATATTTTTATGGTCTTCTAACTAGTTAGGAGAAGAACAATTTTGCTGTCATGTTACTATTTTCTCACTTGAATTATTTGAAGGTAAACAGTTGTTATCTTAATAAATTAATCACTTAAAAACGATAATTTTCAATTTAAAATAGATAGACTATCTACCTTAAAATCGAAAAAATGATAAAAATAGTAAAATCAAATAAATCGTCTATATTTACATATAAAAATTGTAAGTTGTAGCTTTAACATGTATGTAATTATAAAATGTTCAAAATACATACAACTAGAAACCACATATAAACCAACAAATAATATATTCAATTAAGATCACAAACGTCATATGGTGATATATTTGTTTTTTTTCAATTTGTAAATATTTTAAATATTGCATTGATATGTCCACAATACTCTTTCCGTTCCTTTTATAAGTCATTCTTACTATAAATAGTGTATCCATAATACTCGTTACTCTCTTCGTCCCTAATTACTTGTCAACTTTTCCTTTTATAGTGGTTCCTAATTAATCGTCAATTTTGACAAATCAAGAAAGAATTTTTTTTTTACCTATTATACTCTCAATTAAATGACTAATTTATTTTGAAAAATGTAAAATTTTTCATCCACATCACAATTAATAAGGATAAAATGGTAAACTCACTACGTAATTAATTATTTTCTTAACAGATATGTCAATTAAAAAAATGGACAAGTAAAAAAGGACAGAAAAAATATTTCATAATATCAATACATAAATTTTAACAATTTTCCTATTTTACCCTTGTGAGCTACTATCCTTTTAAAAATATAAGTTTAACTAATATAGAAAAACTAAATGAATATATCATATTTATTGATCAAATTAATTAATTCATATTCATTGATTTTAAAAAAATAAAAATATAATATAATCTTAATTTCTTCACGCACGTTAAATTAAAAAATACGATCCATAAATAAATAATATAATTTGTATTTGAAATCCGTAACGTCTGGTAGGTAAATGGACCACACAACAAGAAGAGTGTCATATCGGTAAATATGAAGGTCGTAGAAGGGTAAAATAGGAATAAAATAATAAATGAAAGAGGATAACGGGGAACATAACGGCATGTAACCGCGAAAAAAAGGAATCTTCATTAAAAGCATATAATAAAATTATTAAATTATAGGAATAAAAAAAATGGACCATAACACTCGTGCACTTCCTTTTTTATTTATTTTCAAATAAAATTTTTAAAATTTTATATTGTTAATATAAACATTCTCAAATTATTCGATTAAACATCTCAACTCGCGATAAAAAATATTTAATTAGGTGAAAAAATTTATCTGCGCAATACAATTTTCATTATTATGTGATTTTGATAAAGCAAAATACATGTTAATTAATTAAAGTTAAATAAAATGAATTATAAATTTAAACACGACATACACGTATTGAATTAATGTAAATACCTGATGCACGCAAGTTTTATTCATATTTTTTGTTAAATTTTTTCCTATGTCCACGTGCTAATTCGTCTATGAGATAGTTATTCTCTCGATCCCTATTTATTTATTTAATTATTTTTTACTGGTCACATCTATTAAGAAAAATAAGTATTTTTTATTTAACAATAATTGTATGCTATTAACTTTGTACAACTAACAAAGTGTATGAATAGAAGAGTAATTTTATTAGTTCACTTTTTTATTATAATTAATACAATTTATGAATAAATGTAATAGAAAAATAGCTAAAATTAATTATAAGAGCAAATTATGAACTAAGTATAAAATTATTCATTGACTTCATATAATAGACAGAAATTGATGGACATCCTAAAATAATACATCAGATAACTATTCTTAAACAGAGGAAATAATTGTCATCACGAATTTACCATTTTATTCATATTAATCGATTGAATTTCAAAAATCAATTTATTGATTAAAGAAGTTATATCTTTTTCGAAAACATTCTAAAAAGTTTGAGGATATAATGAAAAAATATATTATTTTTTCTTGATAAAAAATAACAAATAAAAAAGGTACTCTCTCCATCGGGTATTGTTTATCATAGTTTATATTTTTAGAGTCAAATTATATAAAAAAAATTGATTAACATTTTAAGATGTATTTTTTTCATCATATTAATATGCAAAAAAAAATTAATTTATAGTTTTTTTTCATATAGTTTTAGAATATCTAATTTTTTTGTTTTAAATATCGAATTAATGTGATCTAATTTACCTTTGAAAATTAGTCAAATTGACTTTCGATAACCGCAATATGACAAACAATTTTGAATGAAAAAAATACATTTTATATGAATTCACGTGTAATTAAATGAGATGACATATTTTATCTGATCGGACCTTAGTGTGCACAATTGCCAAACTTATTGGGACCCTTTGATATCTTTTTACTATCCTTTTTGGTATTGATATACTCTTTTTTTTTTAATTATTTTTTGGTAATTATGTAGGGTAGCTTCATAAATTGATTTGATGGCCTAATTAATGAGGACTTAAATTTCTGTTTAATGTTTTTAACGTTTCAATTTATTTATTTTAGTTAAATACAGAATTTACAAAAATAATGTAGATATCCTGTTATTGTCTTAAACATGTAATCTAAAAGAATTTCAAAAAAAAATTACATTTTATACTAAATTAAAAAAAAATATGACAATTAAATTAAAACAGAATAATAAAATAAGAGATTATTTGGTTTAGGAAATAAGACTATAACAATTGAAGTTGTAATTAGATTATTTAATTTATACGAATTATGTATATTAATAGAAAATATATAAATAAAATAAATTTAGAAAAGAATGTTAGTTGCAAGAAAAAAGACATTGGAGAATAATTGGGGGTAAAGTTAAAAGTCAAATGAAATTAATTTAAAATAATTATTTTGTGACATACTTATTCGATAATAATATTATATGCTAGTAGTTCTTAATTATAATTTTAAATTAATATTCTTTCTAAGTCTCATTTACGAAATCTCACCTACTGTATCATTGTTATCGTTGTATATTTTTCAACATCTTATTTAGCTGATTAAATGAACTGATCCAAAATGGAATTAGATCAAATTGGTTCTCGATTCGATCGGCTTGAACCAAGTAAAAGGGACGTGACATGTGTGAAACCTGTTTTGCGCAATTAAAATTTTTCATTTAGTATTTTGAATCAACAATGTCACGTTCACTAGATATTTAAATCTGTCTCTGTATAATTTAAGCAAGAGGAATGAAAATTGGAGATAAGATTACGTTATGGGAATCAAACTCTTACCAATAAGGGGAAGCTCAAGAAATAAACAAAATGAATTATTAAATATTTTTTAGACTGATTTTGCTCAACGTTAATATAAATTACATTTTTATTTAAGACATTACATAGTTCAAAAAATTTAAAAAATAAATATTTTATTGAAATCCGACTCAACATGGACAAGATGGAGCCTACTAAAATTTGAATAGATTTCATATAGATATTCCAAAATTATATGAAAAGTACTATAAATCATAATTTTTTGCATATTAATATAATTAAAAAATGCATCTTAAAATGTTAGTCAAAGTTTTTATAGTTTGACTCTAAAAATAAAAATCATGACAAACAATACCGAATGAAAAGAGTATAACTTATAAAATAGGTTATTACTTTGTAAAATCTTAATTAAGAAATTCAAAATTTTATTCATCCAATTGCATCACTTACACATTAATCACCACTAATTAGGATACATTATATTGATTTTGATTTTTTTTCTTTAAACAATTGGCCAAATCATCTTGAAAATAGATTTGATTATTAAAACAAAAGTTTAGTCAATTGAAAATTAGTTTATACTATATCAACACTTATTTTACCTTAATTTTTTTGATTTTATGTAATTTATTCTAATTCTATATAATAACTCAAGATTTTTATTTATTTTTTCTCCAATATAAGATAAAAATCTTCTTCCATCTTTCCAATTATGATGTACAAAAACTTTTAGGATATACAATGACATAAACAAAATTGAATTCAAATTTTTATTGATATCAAGAAATCCAAAATAATATTCTAACAATCTTAAAAAGGCTATTTATTTTTTTAATTAAAAAAAAAAGTCTATTGTACCCTCTTCTTGGTAGGATGTTATAAAATATTCAAAGATAATTATTTATTTTCTTCACAAGGGACAAAAGTACATTATCCATTGTTCAAAAAAGAAATCATGAAATTTGTGATACCAAGGCCAACATATATTTTATAGTATCAATTACTTTAAATTTATAATGTTTAAGAAATGTTTGATAAAATCATGTTAAAAAATATTACAATTAGACCTAGTAATAATTTTATTTGGTATGAATTTAGATATTAATTTCTTTGAATTTTTAAACAAAATAAGATATTTATAAATATAATATAAAGTATATTATTTTCTAATATTTAAAGATTACTATGGTAAATATAGAACTATTGACTCAATGCATTAATATTTATGTTATAAATCAGGGATGTATTATTTAGACAAAATAATATGGTTATATTTAATTATATAATATTTTAAATTTTTGTAAAAATAAAATTATACTGTTATTCTTAAGATATTTTTATTTGTAAAGACTAACGCTTAAAAGATTATTTTTTTATTAAATTTGTATGGTAATTGACAAATACCATTAAACTCACGCGTAAAGCGATAGTTTGTGATGATTATGTCCCAAACACTTGATGGCACACAATTATCACGCCTAATGTTCAACCATCGATATTTACACTCAATGTTCAATTCTCGATATTTACGCCTAATGTTCAATCCTCGATATTCACACATACTTTGCTCGTACCTTACAGTAAGATAAATTTTTTCCAATAGATCCTCAATATTATTATTGATGTTATAATTCAAGGATAGAACACTACTTAGACAAAATAATTTGCTTATATTTAATTGTATAATGTTTTAAATTTTTGTAAAATAAAATTATACTATTACCGTAAAGATATTTTTTATTTGTAAAAATTGATGCTTAAAAGATTATTTTTTAATCAAATTTGTATGGTACTTGCCTCTGAGGTACTGACAAAACACCATTAAACTCAAGTGTAAGCGATAGTTTGTGATGATTATGCCCCAAACGCTTGATGACACACAATAATCACGCCTAATAATCAACCCTTAGTATTCACGCTTAATGTTCAACCCTTGATAATCACACATACTTTGTTTGTAACTTACAGAAAGATAAATTATTTCCAATAAATTCTCGGCATTAATATTGATGTTATAAATCAGGGATAGAACACTACTTGGACAAAATAATTTGGTTATATTTAATTATATAATGTTTTAAATTTTTGCAAAAATAAAATTATACTATTAGCGTAAAGATATTTTTTAGTTGTAAAGACTGACGTTTAAAAGATTCTTTTTTTATCAATTTTGTATGGTACTCTCCTTTAAACGAGGTACTGACAAAACACCATTAAACTCACGTGTAAAGCTATAGTTTGTGATAATTATGCCCCAAGCACTTGATGGCACACAATAATCACGCCTAATGTCAACCCTCGGTATTCACACTTCATATTCAACCCTCGATAGTTACACCTAATGTTTAGCCCTCAATAATCACTAATACTTTGTTTGTACCTCACAGGAAGATAAATTATTTCTAATAGATCCCCGACATTAATATTGATTCTATAAATCTGAGATAGAAGACAACTTAGACAAGATAATTTGATTATATTTAATTATATAATGTTTCAAATATCTGTCAAAATAAAATTCTACTATTTGTCAAAATAAAATTCTACTATTACAGTGAAGATACTTTTTATTTGTAAAGACTGACTCTTAAAAGTTTTTTTTTAATCAAATTTGTATGATACTTGCCTCTGAACGAGATACTGACAAAACACCATTAAACTCACGTGCAAAGCGATAGTTTGTGATGATTATGCCCCAAATACTTGATGGCACACAATAATCACGCCTAATGTTCAACCGTCAGTATCCACGCTCAATGCTCAACCCTCGATATTTACGCCTAATGTTCAACCGTCAGTATCCACGCTCAATGCTCAACCCTCGATATTTACGCCTAATGTTCAACCTTCGATAATTACACGTACTTTGTTTGTACTTTACAGGAATATAAATTATTTCTAGTACATTCTCGGCACTAATAATGATGTTATAAATCAGGGATAGAGCACTACTTAGACAAAATAATTGAGTTATAGTTTAATTATATAATGCATTAAATTTTTATAAAAATAAAATTATAGTATTACCGTAAAGATATTTTTTATTTGTATAGACTGACTATTTAAAGATTTATTTAATCGAATTTGTATGGTACTCGCCTCTGAACGAGATACTAATAAAACACCATTAAACTCACGTGCAAAGTGATAGTTTGTGATGATGATGCCCCAAATACTTGATGGCACGCAATAATCACGCCTAATGTTCAACATTCTGTATCCACGCTCAATGCTCAACCCTCGATATTTACCCCTAATGTTCAACCTTCGATAATCACACATACTTTGTTTGTACTTTACAAGAAGATAAATCATTTTCAGTAGATTCTTGGCATTAATTTTGATATTATAAAGCAAGGATAGAGCACTACTTAGACAAAATAATTTGATTTATAGTTTAATTTTATAATGCATTAAATTTTGTAAAAATAAAATTGTGCTATTATCGTAAAGATATTTTTTAGTTGTAAAGATTGTTGCTTAAAAGATTTTCTTTTATCACATTTGTATGGTACTCGCTTCTGAACGAGGTGTTGACAAAACACCATTAAACTCACGTATTAAGCGATGGTTTGCAATGATTATGCTCCAAACACTTGATGACACACAATAATCACGCTTAATATTCAACCCTTGATATTTACGCCTATTGTTCAATATTCGATAAGCACATATACTTTAATTGTACCTTACAAGAAGATAAATTATTTTCAATAGATTCTCAGCATTAATATTGATGTTATAAATCAAGGATAGAGCACTACTTAGACAAAATAATTTGGTTATATTTAGTTATAAAATGTTTTAAATTTTTGTAATACTACTACCGTAAAGATATTTTTTATTTGAAAAGACTGACGCATAAAAGATTCTTTTTCATCAAATTTGTATGGTGCTTGCCTCTGAACGAGGTACTGACAAAACACCATTAAACTCACATGTAAAGCGATAGTTTGTTGTCATTATGCCCCCGAACACTAGATGACACACAATAATCACTCCAAGTGTTCAACCCTCGGCATTCAAGCTAAATGTTCAACCCTTGATATTTATGCCTAATGTTCGACCCTCGATAATCGCACATGTTTTTTTGTATCTTACAGGAAGATAAATTATTTTCAATAGACCCTCGTCATTAATATTGATGTTATAAATCATGGATAGACTACTTAGACAAAATATTTGGTTATATTTAAATGTAAAATTTTAAATTTTTATAAAATTAAAATTCTACTATTACCGTAAAGATATTTTTATTTGTAAAGATTGACGCTTAAATTTTATTTTATTTAATCAAATTTGTATGGTAACTGACAGATTACTATTATACTCACGTGTAAAGCGATAGTTTGTGATGATTATGCCCCAAACACTTGATGGCACGCAAAAATCACGCTTAATGTTCGACCCTCGATATTCACACTCAATGTTCAACTCTTGATATTTACGCCTAATGTTCACTCGATAATCAAACATACTTTGTTTGCACCTTACAGGAAGACAAATTATTTCCAATAGATCCTCGACATTAATATTGATGTTATAAATATGGGATAGAGCACTACTTAGACAAAATAATTGAGTTAAACTTAATTATATATTGTTTTAAATTTTTGTAAAAATAAAATTATACTATTATCGTAAATATATTTTTTATTTGTAAAGACCGATGCTTAAAAGATCTTTTTTTTAAATCAAATTTGTATGGTACTCGCCTCTGAACGAGGTACTAACACAACACCATTAAACTCACGTGTAAAGTGATAGATTGTGATGATTATGCTCCAAGCACTTGATGACACACAATAATCACGCCTAATTTTCAATCTTCGATATTCACGCTCAATGTCCAAACCTCGATATTTACGCCTAATAATCAACCCTCGATAATCACATATTTGATTTGTATCTTACAAAAAGATAAATTATTTTCAATAGATCCGCGTCATTGATATTAATGTTATAAATGAGGGATAGAACACTACTTAGACAAATTAATTTGGTTAATATTTAATTATATTATGTTTTAAATTTTTGTAAAAATAAAATTATACTATTATCATGAATATGTTTTTTATTTGTAAAGACTAATGCTTAAAATATTTTTTTAATCAAATTTGCATGGTACCCGCCTCTGAACTGGGTACTGACAAAACACCATTAAACTCACGTGTAAAGCAATAGTTTGTGATGTTTATGCCCCAAACACTTGATGGCACGCAATAATCACGCCTAATGTTCAAACCTCGATATTCACACTCAATATTCAACCATCGATATTTACGCCTAATGTTTGACCCTCGATATTTACGCATAATGTTCAACCCTCGATAATCACACATACTCTGTTTGTACCTTATAGGGAGATAAATTATCTCCAATAGATCATCTGCATAAAAAGAAAAGTCCAAAATAGTCTTAAAATAAAACAAAAGAACTACAAGACACAACAAACACTAATAACAATAGCAATGGTTAAAAGAACGAAACTACAATAAAATAATACAATATCAAGATTTAAGAGATAACAAATAGTAACAAAAATCGAAGAACAATAAACGAGAAATATACTCTACTAGTAGTATGAATGAACAATATGAAAATGTGCTAATACTTACTACTAGTGTTTTAAAAAGCGGTGCGTGAGAAGTGACGTTTTATATAGTATGAGGTGAGGCGTAAGCCTCGAGACACGGGACGTAAGTCATATAGATCTACGAAGCGTATCTATTTTCAATTTTATATTTTTATTACTAATAAAACAATGAAGAAACAAAGTATTATAATCATTGTTTGAGAAATATCATTACACCAATAATAAAATATATGATTTAAAGTAAAAAAGATTTTTTAAAAAAGAGATAATGCCCAAGTACCCCACCCCCTCAACCTATGCCTGAAATCTCAGAGACACACTTATACTATACTAAAATCCTATTACCCCCCTGAACTTATTTTATTAATAATTTTTACCCCTTTTCGACCTATGTGGCACTATCTTGTGGGCCCAACGATGGTTGACTTTTTTAAAAAAACTAGTGCCACGTAAGCTAAAAAGGGGTAGAAAATTACTTAAAAAATAAGTTCAGGGGGGTAATAGGACCTTAGTATAGTATAAGTGTGTCTCTGGGATTTTAGACATAGGTTGAGGGGATACTTGTGCATTTTCCCTTTAAAAAATATAGAACATCTGACTCTACATTTTATTCAGGATTTACGTTTTTATGCTCGAGGCTTATGTCTCAAATTTTAGAACTTAAACCTTATGGATCTATGTCTTTAAAATTTATGCTCTAGAGCATTTTTGGTATGCCTAGCCCCGATACTTGCCCAAAAACATTTTTCAAAACACTGCCTACTACTCTTCCACCCTAATCCGCATCCTCCACACCCTCGTATCCAAGGTTATGTTCTCGATAAATTGAATTTGCATCATAACCTGCTTAATCACACTTTCACCAAACACTTATTTAGTCTACCGCTATCAATTATAAAGTCATCCATAGCCGAACCTCAGGCACATCTGTACTTTTACATCCGATACGTGATATTCTTGTTTCTAATCCCATCGCTTATACATATTCACATATCAACAACAATATACTCATTTCCTGAATTTTTATCTTCTTAATGTGATATCTATTGACAAGACAACACTTCGCCTTCCTACAACAAAGTTGGTCTCATAAGTCATAACCACTTCGTAAAATCAGACTTTAAGTCATTGTGGCGTTGTTTTATCACATAAATCTTGTGCCGATGTGATGGGCGACATTCTCGTTAATCTCCTCATTTTCACTAATAATTGACCCAAGATACTTAAAACCTCCCAACTTTCAGATATCTCGTGTCAATCCTTACTTCCACATTAGTCCCATGTATTATGCCAATGAACTTACACTCCAAATAGTCCTTCATAACCTTGCTTTACCTTAACCCTTTAGACCCCACGTTCCATCTCCAAATCTGCATCTTATTGCCAACGTTGCTATAAATCTACTCTACCAGAATATGTCATCCGTTAACAACATATATTATGACACACCACAAGGCAAATTCAAGGTAGGTTGTCATAATTTGCTACTAACCGATAAGTACAATATAACATGAAGAATCTATTTTGTAGACAAATACAAAAATAAAAATTAAAACACACTATTCCGCTTGTTCACATCATTCACTTCAGAGTTTGTTCCTCACTGTAGTCACCATCAGACAATCAAAGTTACACTTATTTACTAAAAATCATAACGATTGACGGTTCACTCAGTTCCTTTTTGTCCTTCGTATTCTACTTTTTCATATCACTCAGGACTCCAAAAAAAAGAAAAGAAGAAAAAAATCGACTAAACATATCAACCATTAATATGAATTTTGTCCCAAATTTTTCGCCTATCCAAATAACAATGTTAAATAAATTGTGACTTTGTACCACAATCGAAGTTATGCAAACAATTTCATCACAATATTTACTTATGAATTGTTATAATAAAATACAATTATAACGAAGGACTATTATAACGAGATTTGACTACACTAAATTATCATCCATTATTTAAACAAATAAATATAACAAAATCACAATCTTACTTAATAATAGCATCTAGAAGACTATATTATTATTTCTAGGTGTATCTACTCTATATAAGTAAAAAAATAAACTTTTCACATAAAAGTAATTATAATTATTATAATTTTTTTTATAATTATAAATTAATTTTTATTATTATAGTGGAGGGACACGTGGAGCTCATAGAGAGAGACACAAGAAAGGGCAAAAAAGGTGTAAAAAGGCAGTATTTTAGGCTCACTCGTAACTGTTGAGAGGTACTAAATACTCCCCTTTTTTTTCTCAGTCCACTCTCTCATAAATTTGTCACTCTCCCTCCTTCTCCTCTCTTCCATTTAGGGTTTTGTTCTTGATTTTGGTGCTTCATCTGCCTCTTTTGAGCAGAAGGTATACTCCTTTAAGCAAAATTTTCATGTTTTCTTGAAGTATTTTGGTGGGGTTTGTGTTTTTTTTTTCTGGTTCTGAAAAGGTCAATGCTGCTTTAGGTTGAGTTTTTTTGGGTTAAAATTTTGTGGGGTTTGTTTAGTTTTTGATTTTTGTGTTGCTGTGTGGACTGTGGAGTGAGTTAGGTTGTGGGTTTCTGCTGAAAGGTGTTTATGAACACTGTTGATTTATTTTTTTTACAATTTTTTTGGGTGGATTTGAGTTTTTAAGCTGATGATAATTTGTGGGGTTTGTTTAGTTTTTGATTTTTTTTGTTGCTGTGTGGACTGTGGAGTGAGTTAGGTTGTGGGTTTCTGCTGAAAGGTGTGTATGAACACTGTTGATTTTTTAATTTTTACAATTTTTTGGGTGGATTTGAGTTTTTAAGCTGATGATAATTTGTGGGGTTTGTTTAATTTTGATTTTTTTGTTGCTGTGTGGAGTTAGTTAGGTTGTGGGTTTCTGCTGGGAAAGTGTTTATGAACATTTAGATTTTTTAAACTAAATTTTTGGGTGGATTTGAGTTTTAAGCTGATGAATCAGTCAATGTTTGTTTAATTTGAGTGATTTTGGTTGAATAATTTGTGGGGTTTGTTTATTTTTGATTTTTTTGTTGCTGTGTAGGGTGAGTTAAGTTGTGGGTTTCTGCTGAGAAGTGTTTATGAACACTGTAGATTTTTTAGACTAAATTTTTGGGTGGATTTGAGTTTTTAAGCTGATGAATCAGTCAATGTTGGTTTAGTTTGAGAGATTTTGGTTGAATAATTTGTGGGGTTTGTTTATTTTTGATATTTTTTTGGCTATGTTTGATGAGAAAACTTTTGGGTTTCTGATTAACTTAAACTGAAGAAAAGGAATTTACAGAAGCAAAATTTTTGTTTTGGGTGATTTCTGGGATTTGAGTTTTTCAGCTTATGAATCTGTTGATGCTTCTTTATTTTGAGTGATATTTTTGGTTGAATAATTTGTGGGGTTTGTTTATTTTTGATTTTTTTTTTTGCTGTGTTTGATGAGAAAGCTTCACAGCTTTTTGCTGAAAGATGTTGATGAAACTTTAGAACAAAGATTTTACAAAAAATTTTAGAATTTTTTTTGTTTCCATTTATGTGTCTATGATTTACTTGGCTTGCATGTTTGTTATTATAGCTTCATTTATGGAGTTTGTAGTTTTTGTTGTACAATGTTCTGATATAGTGGTTGAATAGTTTCTGGGGTGGTTCTGTTTTTTTGTTATTTGTAGTTTTTTTGATGAAATTTGCTGGATCTAGTGAGATCCATGTTTGACTTGTATGTCTGCTGGAATGAATAAAGTGAAGTAAAGAAGAAACTGGATTTTAACTGTAAAAAATCAGGGGTGTCCATTCTGTTTGTGGTTTTTATTGTCTTGCATGTGTGTGTTGTGGTTTAGATTGTGGAAATTGATCTATTTTTAGTAATACTTGTACTAATTTCTCTTTCTTGCTTAGACTCTGTCATATGTGTCTTTCTGTCTAATTGGGTCTGTACTAGAATGTAACGTTTTGTTCTTGATGTTTTGCCTAAAAACCCTTTACTTGTGTAGTATTTTCGTCGTGTGTTTGTTTTCATGTCTCTCTTTAAGCCTTTTTTGTGACCTTTGCTGTGTTAATGCTAAAAACTATCTTGTGTTGTTGAGATTTACTTCCAGGATCCTTGGTCTTGTTTACTGCATGCCTTTGTCTATCCTATTCTGCATGTTTGTTGTCTTTAGGTTGAACTCCTTAGTAAGAATTGCATTTGCTTCTTCGTTTTTAGTTTTTTCGTTTCATGGTTTTTCTTTTCTAACCAGAAAATAGTAAAATAGACAGCAAGTGCATGGTGAAGAAATGAAAAATGATTTTATAGATGTAGGTATCCCATCCTCTTCAAGTTTTTGGTAGACATTTATGACATTATGGTATTTCAAGCTTTCTTCAGTTGATATTTCAACTTGAATGGTCTATGTTGGTGTTGTGTCTTTTTATTTCTGTATGAATATGGTAAGGAGTAGTTAGTCTATAGTGTTTTTCCTAATATGGTAAGAAGTACTTTGTGGAGTCGTAGTGATGCCTTTTACCTTTTCTTTCTTTCATAGAAAACAGAATGATGTCTTCCTCACCTTGTATTTTGAAATGTGTGCTCCCTTTTCCTTGTTTGAATGATACTTGCCATGAAGTCTTCATAATTACATTCTAAATATATACATGTTCATTTTTAGTTACACTGATTACATTTGTTCTTTGATGAAGTAGTACATTGATAACGATTAACCTTACTGCCGGAGTACATCTTCTAATGATGTTTCCTGCTGCATTTCACATTCCCATAAATTCCGAATTTTCTATTTCAGATAGGATCCTGATATGGCTGAAGAAGAAACAAATGGAGCAGCAGCAGAGGGTCTGCCACCTCCTCCCCCTGTTCCACCAGATTTCACTCCTGCTAAAACTGAAATTGAGCCTGTGAAGAAAAAGATCTTGCGCGTTCCCATGGCCAGGCGTGGTGTTGGAAATAAGGGACAAAAGATTCAAATACTTACTAATCACTTTAAAGTGAATGTAAACAATGTGGATGGACACTTCTTCCACTACAGTGTATGTTTGTTTAGCCCCTATTTATTTATACGCGGTCTTCTCTTAGTTCTCTATATTTTATTATTTCCTGGTCTTTAACTCTATTCTTTGACAGGTTGCCTTATTCTATGAAGATGGTCGACCAGTTGATGGGAAGGGAGTTGGAAGGAAGGTGTTAGACACAGTGCACGAAACTTATGATACAGAATTAGCTGGAAAGGACTTTGCCTATGATGGTGAAAAAAGCTTGTTTACCATTGGAGCACTCCCTAGGAATAAAATGGAGTTCACTGTTGTCCTTGATGACGTGATATCAAATAGGTTGGTTTTCAAAATGGCTTAGCAGACTATTTTCCCAGTTCTTATAACCGAATTTGACCGTTTGTTTACAACTTCTATATTCAGGAACAATGGTAACAGCAGCCCCGGTGGGCATGGTAGTCCTAATGAAGCTGACAGGAAGAGGTTACGTCGTCCTTACCAGTCAAAAACTTTCAAGGTGGAGATCAGTTTTGCTGCCAAAATCCCGATGCAGGCGATTGCAAATGCTCTGCGTGGTCAAGAGTCAGAGAACTCTCAAGAAGCCTTGCGAGTCTTGGATATTATTTTGAGGCAGCATGCTGCAAAGCAGTAAGTAATTTTTGCTTCTTTCTCACTAGGGGCCCATTCAAGACCCTGTTTTTTCACCTCATTTAGTTGATGTTCTTGTATCAGGGGTTGCCTGCTTGTTCGACAATCCTTTTTCCACAATGATCCCAAGAACTTTGTTGATGTCGGCGCTGGTGTGCTTGGTTGTCGAGGATTCCATTCCAGCTTCCGGACTACCCAGAGTGGCTTGTCTTTGAACATTGGTAATCTCTTAGTGGTTAATGTCTCCAGTAACACCTTTCATTTCTTCTATGCTAACAATTTAATGCTGCTCTTGTCCTACAATACAGATGTGTCTACAACAATGATTATCCAGCCTGGGCCTGTCGTGGACTTCTTGATTGCAAATCAAAATGCAAAGGATCCCTTTTCACTGGATTGGGCAAAGGTAGACTCTTGTTTCTAATGATCTGTTCATCTAGTTATGTGAACTGTTGCTGATCTGTGATTGCTATACACAATTTTTAGGCAAAACGTGTGCTCAAGAATTTGAGGGTGAAGACAACCCCCACTAATCAAGAGTACAAGATTACTGGACTGAGTGACCGTCCTTGTCGTGAGCAACTGTATGCCCCATTTATTTCTTAAGTTATTTCTTCTTATTCAAACCTTGGCATGATTGTGTAGCAACTGTCAAGGCATATATCCTTTATTTGCCGACACAAGATCTTATAGTTCATCTTTTCTTTCTATTTAGATTTACCCTGAAGCAGAAAGGAAAAGATGCAGATGGTGAGGTCCAAACTACTGAAGTTACTGTGTTCGATTACTTTGTCAACCACCGCAACATAGAGTTGCGTTATTCTGCTGATTTACCCTGCATAAATGTTGGGAAACCAAAGCGTCCCACCTTTTTCCCAATTGAGGTGAGCCATCAGATTAAATTTAGAGGTCTATGCCATTTATTGTTATCTGTGTGCATCATAACCACAAGTTTTCTGTGAATGGTTTCAGCTATGTTCCTTGGTGTCTTTGCAAAGATACACAAAATCCTTGTCCACATTCCAGAGGTCTTCACTAGTTGAGAAATCAAGGCAAAAGCCTCAGGAGAGGATGCAAGTCTTAAGCAATGTAAGTTTTTTTTTCTATATCAAAAGAATCTTTCACAATTGTATAGTGAATCGGCTCTAATTATCTAGTTGTTTGGTTTAGGCTCTCAAAATCAACCAATATGATGCTGAGCCTCTGCTTCGTTCCTGTGGAATATCCATTAGCAATAACTTCACTCAGATTGAAGGACGTGTTCTTCCTCCCCCAAAGGTATTTAATTAATTATTAATAATCACTTCCCTGCTAGGATATGTGGAAATTTTACTCTGCCTTACCTTTTTTTTAAAAATTTCTTCAGCTGAAGACGGGCGGTGATGACTTTGTCCCTCGTAATGGCAGATGGAATTTCAATAATAAGGTTCAGAATTACTTCTTGCACGATTATTTACACTTGATGTATTTACTTGGCCACGTTCCTTGAGTTGCTTTATATCTCCTTTTCACATTTCATCTGTAATGGCAGAGACTAGTTGATCCCACTAAGATAGAACGCTGGGCCGTTGTCAATTTTTCTGCACGCTGCAATGTACAAGGGCTAGTCAGTGATCTGATCAAATGTGGAAAACAGAAAGGAATTGTATGTTTCCTCAAATTTGTAATTCCTTGATAACAGAGTGAAGTTCAATGACTGATCATTGTTCCTTCTGATTTCTTTAATAAAATGTTTTCAGATGGTGGAAGACCCATTTGATGTCTTTGAGGAGTCTCCACAAGTCAGGAGGGCTCCACCACTTGTGAGGGTTGAGAAGATGTTTGAGCAGGTTCAATCCAAGCTACCCGGGGCACCTAAATTCCTGCTTTGTTTGCTTCCTGAGAGGAAAAACTGTGATGTATACGGTTAGTATAATGTACATGTTCTCTTGTTTAGTAGCTTACCTTCAACAAGAGCATCTACCAAGCTTTAGGAGAGATATAAAATGTCTTATTTCAACTTGCAGGACCATGGAAGCGAAAGAATCTTGCTGAGTATGGCATTGTTACCCAGTGTATAGCTCCAACAAGAGTCAATGATCAATATATCACCAATGTGCTCCTGAAGATAAACGCGAAGGTGAGATTTCCATGCATTAGTTGTGTGCTATCATCCTGAGCCATTTTCTTTTTGCTTCTTCGCCTGACGTCTTTTGGTATGAAACATATTACTAATCATCTTTTCCTTCTCGGCAGCTTGGAGGTTTGAACTCTATGTTAACTGTTGAACATTCTCCTGCAATCCCTATGGTGTCTAAGGTCCCTACCATTATTCTTGGGATGGATGTGTCCCATGGCTCTCCTGGCCAATCTGATGTCCCTTCAATTGCAGCGGTACGATCTGTCAAGTTCAGTAGATCTTATTTTCTTTTCCTTTGCAACCAATTAAATTCTATGATTAGTTGATTGTTTTGGTACTTGAGAAGCTAATGTAAACAATATCAAAAACTGGATATGTGTTGCATTTTCCTGCCTCTGGTAATTTGTAATGGTTTCTATCTTTACGTGTTCATTGTGACCTTACTAGGTTGTCAGTTCAAGGCAGTGGCCATCAATATCTCGTTACAGAGCTTCAGTTCGTACTCAGTCTCCTAAAGTGGAGATGATAGACAACTTGTTTAAACGTACCTCTGATACTGAAGATGATGGAATAATGAGGTTAGTTTGCCTTTCAGGTTTCCCTTTGTTTTTTTTGGGTGTGTAGTAATCAGTTAATTGAAATTTCAGATGTAGTTTTCTCCAAACGACAACATAACAGGGCATGGGCCTTGTGTTTTGTAGTTAGATATGCAAGCAAACTATTACTCTTATGTGATATGTTAAGTCAGTTTAACATAACTCTTTACACATTCTTGTGAAAACAAACATGAGAATCTACATTTAATGTCTGATAGGAGATCATCTGTGCAACCACTATTGTAGCATTTCCCAGAAATAATTAAGCTACAAAATTGCAGGGAGGCGTTGCTAGATTTTTATGTGAGCTCTGGAAAAAGGAAGCCCGAGCATATAATAATATTCAGGTGACTTCATTGGTCATTTCTTTTATTTCAGTTGATACAGCTAAACGTGTGTTATCTACAAGTGTCATTCTGTTGTGTAAATACTTCTTTTCTAATCATTGTTCTGTTGAATAAATGCTCACATGAAATGGTAGTAGAACCAGAGTCAATGGTTCAAACAAGCACAAACAAAAACTTCTAAGTAATGAGGTTTGAAAAAAATCTTGAACTGTAAAAGTTTTGATGTACTTGAGATGGAGATGTTACTTGTTACCTCATCCGGAGTGAACTGCGTAAATCGTTTGTGGTAAGGTCATGTTCTGAATGTTAGGTGATGCTTATTCTGGGTGAAATTTTGTTTTAACATATTATGCACGTCTTTGTTGGCCATGTAGACCAACTTGATACTCCTAGGTTTGACTTATGTCCTGAGATAAAAACTTATGTCAATAGCTTCTTGTTAAATTATATTTTTATTAATTCTCTTGTTCAAAATTTCAGGGATGGTGTCAGTGAATCTCAGTTTAGTCAAGTTCTGAATGTTGAGCTGGACCAGATTATTGAGGTTTTAGCTGATAAATGCTTTCTTGATGTATATTGAGCTTGACTTGGGGAAACCAAGGTTGTGCTAACATCATTATTTTATTTATTGATTAATCAGGCTTGTAAGTTTCTTGATGAGAAGTGGTCACCCAAGTTTGTGGTGATAGTTGCCCAGAAGAACCATCATACCAAGTTTTTCCAGCCTAATGATCCTAACAATGTTCCTCCAGGTACACCACTGGAACATAGATACTTGTAGCAACTATTGTACTGGATGAGATTACTTAACAGAGTCACTTTGTGCAGGCACAATCATAGACAACAAAGTCTGTCACCCAAGGAATTATGACTTTTACCTGTGTGCTCATGCTGGAATGATTGTAAGTCGTTAACTTCTCAACGTATATTCATACATTAGCTTTCGATCTCATTCTAAGATACTTTTAGAGCCAGAAGTATTAAAGTAATGGCCATAGGAATGAGCGCACCATGACATCGTAAGATGTCTTGCCCGAATTTAGACAAGTTTGTCTGCCTTAAAGTCTTTTTTGTGGTTGCGTTGTATTTGTCTTTGGCATTTATTTTTGGCAAGACAATGTTATCCATAGGATTCTGCAGAGAATTTTTGCATTTTGTGTCAGCTAACTATTTGCATTGGGACGTTTTTGTCCTAGAATCTCTAGCTCAACAGTAGTTCAATGCTTTAGATAATAGTGTGTTCATCTGCTGAAAGTTTTTGAATCATTTACAATTAATCAATCTACTATTTGTGGTTCCCCTAATGGTAGTTTGTGTTTTGACAATGAATGTTTTGTAGGGTACAACTCGTCCTACTCACTATCACGTCTTGTATGATGAGCTGGGTTTCTCTGCTGATGATCTTCAAGAGCTTGTTCATAATCTCTCTTATGTGTAAGTATATTATTCAAGTATATCTTATAAATGGACTTGTAGCTGTGCTATAACTTTCGAATTGATAGCTTACATCCATATGTTTTGCTTTAACAAAGATTGGTATATCATCCCTTGCAGGTACCAGAGAAGCACCACTGCAATATCTGTTGGTAAGACTCATTTCCCTTGAGCAAAATGTTTTCCTGCATAGAGCACTCTATTTTTTTGCACTCACTCAATTCTGTTTTGCTTAAATGCAGTTGCTCCTATCTGTTATGCCCATCTTGCTGCTACTCAAATGGGACAGTGGATGAAGTTTGAAGATGCATCAGAGACTTCCTCAAGTCATAATGGAGTAACCAATGCTGGACCAGTCTCCGTTCCTCAGCTTCCAAAGCTCGAGGAGAAAGTTTCCAGTTCTATGTTCTTTTGCTAAGGCGCGTAACGCCTTCATGCTTTTCTTTTTTATGTGTGGTTTGTGAATAGTTTCTGGTTCAAAACTCTTTTGAGAAGACGGTGGTAGTTAAATATTTTGTCTAGACTTAAATAGGTAAATCACTCTGCTAAAAGATTTCACATCTTTTGGCTCTGTGGTTTGCTATCTCTTTTAACTTATCCTGGATCATGTACTTATGTTTTGGTGGTGTTTTTAAGTTATGGACATGACTAGTAGTTTCTCTATACTTGTGCCTCCTTCCATTGCTTTTGTTTTATCAGTTTTGTGTTTATAAAACTTGTTAGCTAGTATTACCAGCAGGTGTAATGTGAAAGATTTTCACCTTCATCTCTCAATTGATTTGAATGTACTTTTTGAGAGTCTTCAAAACTGTAGGCGTATGCTTAATTTTCGATTCAAATTCGTACCAAGTAGCCATTATCAAATCTAGTTGAAGTAAATCTCATTTGTAGCCATTATCAAACCTAGTTGAAGTTTTGTTCTGTCCTATGAAAGAGCTATTCGTTTTACTACACTTTTTTCGATGGGAGATTTTCACTCCTATTTGTTTCATGAGTTATGTTTGTTGAACTTTCCAATAGATATACAAAATCTCATGATTTATGGGTGTACTGAATCTATCGCGTAGTTAGCAAAATGACACAGGAGAAATATTTGTGTCATTGAAAAATGTTATTCCTTTGTCTTTTAACAACACTCGAGAGCTCCTATTTCGAAAGGTTTTGTTAATGTATTGTGAATCCTAAGCCAACCGCTAGCGCGACAAAGAGCAAAGCGGAGCTTTTGCTTTTACAAAGAAGCAGAAGGGAAGGTGCAACGGTTAGCATCCGAGGAGTGATCCTCTCGTCAACATTGAAGCTTCCGCTTTTGACAGTACTCTACAAGTCTGCACCTATATAGTGAAGTCTGCACCAGAGTGCGTTAAAGCGAGTTGATGAGCTAATATAGAGAGTCTTGATGGTGGTGTATTGTCACTTTTAAATCTGTAATTAGAGATTCATTGTCCCTCAAGAAGAGTTAAAAACCCAATTGAACAAATTACATGATCTTTCAAGATCATATTATTTAAATAGAATCACTCTGCACTTAAATTATTTCATCCCACTCATTAGAGACTAGATACGTATTAATAATAATTGCATAACATTTCAAATCCAATAAGTTCCATAAAATATCAAGTGCATGTATTTTAGACTGGCTGAGTTAACAATTCTTCTAAATTCATGTACCAAGCATATTTAGTCCTTGTTAATACTAGTTAATGACCCTCCTTTCATATTAACCTAAAAGAACAACACAATGTTAGAGATATGAACAGATAGATACAAAAGCCAAGCTTATTCCCAGTCTTCCCTGCCTGCTTCTGCAATTGTCAATAGTTAGTTTCTTCTACGTCCCGGTGGGGGCATGGCATTTCATTCTTCTACCCATTTCAAATTGTTGAAAGCAAAGCAGAGAGGATCAACTCAACCGAGTTGGAGTAGTCGAGCTGGGTTAGAATATGTAAGATGGCTACTCAATGATGACAAAGCACTAGACGTCGTTCTCATGGACAGAAATGTCTTAATATGCACCTTCACCATTCATCATTCTATAAAACATCAGTAGAAACAATTCTTCTGCGTATATCTGACCAGCATTCGTCTTGACAAGACTTCAACTTCAAATGCCAAGAGAACAACCTGCTCATCAGCCCCTGGATGGAAAACATCAAAGCTACATGGCATTCTTGTTTGGATTCCACCCACTTCATGAATGTTACAAGATAATGTTAAAGAGATCAAACTAGGATAGAAGCACTTCCACTTCCTCTCTATGGGTCAATAATGTTTAAGAGATCAACTAGGATAGGAACACTTACCCTTCCTCTCTATGGGTCAAATAATGTTAAAGAGATCAACTACGATCTATGTTGCTCGGACTCTTCAAAAAAGCCAACGGATGCATGTCGGATTTGTCAAAAGTAGTGTATTTTTGAAGAACCCGTGCAGCATCAACAGTGAAGAGTCCGTGCAACTAAGACTAGGATAGAAACACTTCTACTTTTAAGGTTTAAAATTGCCAGGAACTATGGCAAACTCCCCAACCCCCATCACCCCCAAAAGCAAAGAGGAAGGAAAAGAAATCCCTAGAGTTATTTTGTAAACCAATTTTGTGGAGTAATTCAGAAGATACATTTCCCCCTTCACCAATCACTATTTTAAGGCTAAAAACAACACACTTTTGAAAAAAAAAAAAGTAACGCCACCGTGAATCAAATCTTTACCTATTAAGCACTATAGAAATTCAAGTGATTGCGACGTGGAGATAAAATCAGCATTCAATGTATATGTAAAATGTATCCTTTACCCCCAGCCCCAACCCTCTACACCACAAGCATAACAAGTATCAACATGGAAAAATTGGAGGAAACAGAAGACACCTGCAGTGAATTGCCATGAACATCGCTTTTTACCTGCAACAGCAATTGCTACATGACAATCCTTAAAACAAATTAGCTGATCAATGTGCTCATTACTTTATTTATTTATGAGATGGAAAAGCAAAAGTTGCTTGTTATGAGACACAATCCAGTGTTTTGTGGAGCAGTAGAAGAAACCATTCAGAAAATAAGATGATGGAAGTTGAAAAGAAATTACTAAATATCTAAAATACTGGTGAGACAAGGAGAGGATACCCTACCTTCTCCTCAATACTTTTAAGATAGAAAAATTTAGTGCAAAATACTACATAGTGTTTAAAAACATTCACTAGAATAAAAGTACTTGAATAAAAAAGAAAATACACATTGAAGATTATGGTCTTTAAACAAAAGATAACTTTTGACATAGTAAAAGACTTCATTTGGAGAGTGCCCGGAACTTCAGAAGAATCACCAGTCCAAAACTAAAAGTTTGATGCATTTATGAAGGAATCTGCACAGTGAATAGGTAAAACATAAAAATCGAAGTAGAAAATACTTTTAGCAGAAAAAACCATGAAATGCATCTGTAAAAGGTACCTTCAAAAAGTGAAAGACAAGTTTAAAGATACTTCTTTTATGTAACACAGAAAGTTAACACTATGGTAACAGACATACAAACCAAATGAATATTAGCTGCAAAACTTATAAACAAAGCAACAAATCGATTATCTTTACCTCACTTAGGAGTAGAGCCATAGCATTATAGATACCTGTCCAAGGAAACAGAATGGAAAGAGATATATAAAATTCTAATGCAATTTGATGAGAACATTTTTATTACAAAAAAAATCTTTTTGAACTTCTGATAAAGGCAACTTGAGGTTATTTTATCATGATTTCTCCTTCAGTAGAGCAAAGTTGTGGAAGAACCAATAATCAGCATTAAGTTAACAATTACTATAGCCAAGTTTCACATGCATAACATCTCTTCAAAGACTTCCTCCTAAATAATCAGATCAGACATTATGCTCCATTCCACCTAGATTATCAGATTTGAATGTAATTCTAATCACTTAAGCAAATCAACAGGATTTTATTTTACTCAAGTATGCATTACACACATTGCTTATAGGTACCCCAACCTTTAAAACCAATAATGATCCGGTACATTTTGAAATGGATACAATTTAAGCAAATCATTCATTGATCACACGTACTGTCAAGATCGTAGTAAGAAATTCCATGTGAATTATGTATATAACTGATAGAAACCAACACACAAGGCATGAGAAAGAGATCACACCTTAAGTTTTCCTAGTGACCTCCATAGCCAGAGTATGGTGCACCACCACCTTGTGGTCTTGCACCACCCTGCATCTGTGGGTTTTGGTATGGCATATGAGGCTGAGCTCCATATCCACCCTGGGCACCATATCCTGTTGCACTGTTCACCACTGGTTGCACACCCTGATGACTCACTGGCCCACCAAGACCTCCAAGCAAATTACCGATCCCCAAACCAGCTCCTTGTGTAGCTAACAGCGCTGTCAGTGCCTGTCCAAGAGCTGGGGTCACAGCTGCCACAGCAGGATTGTATCCCACAGGTGCAGGCCCCGATGGTGCCATCAGATGCCCAGCTGATCCTGCACTGCTACCTGATTTTTTTGGGATAAAGTAACAATTTTTAATCAAATTTATGACAAAATCCATTATAAAAGCTATACAAAAAAATAGAAAACAGTCAGAGAAGCAGAGTTCTTCACTACCTGAATATTTCCCCTTCTTTGCAGGATGCTGATAATAATGCTGCTGCTGATTATGATGATGATGATGCTGAGGGTAATGCTGTTGTGACTGAGGCTGTTGCTGCTGATGAAAATTCTTACTATGCTTCGGTCCATCAATTGCCTTCTGACAATGAAGGGTATGCCCTTCAAAGGTCTTATGTGGCTCCTCTAATGCCTTCCTAGCACCCTCAACAGTCTTATACACAAACAAACAGAACCCCTTAGGTTTCCCACTTTGCTTATCCAATCCAAGTGGACCCTCCTCAACTTCACCAAACTTCGAAAAGTACTCCAACAGCTTCTGAGGTTCAAGATCAGCAGCTACATTGCTAACAAAAATCTTCCTTTGTGTATACTCCGAAACCGGTGCGGCTGCTGTAGAAGGTGGAGGAGCCGGAACCGGCCCAGCAGAAGCCAACTGGCAAGAAGTCATCCTTGTACCAATCTTCTTCTGTGGCTCCTTCAAAGCTTTCCTAGCACCACTCCTATGCTTAAACAATATAAACCCATAACCTTTCGATTTCCCTGAAACCTTATCGGCAACAGCTTTACAATCCTCAATTTCACCGTAACTTCCAAAAACACTAGTTAGCGTTTCAGCTGTTGTATCCCAACCTAAACCATGAACAAAGATTTTCCGGTGTGCCGGATCTTTATCAGCCAATTTCTGAATATTTTCTTTGAAATCAGGGTATTTAGCTAAAGCTTCTTTAATAAGCGCTGTAAGTTGATCCTTCGTAAAGGGTTCTAACAGATTCTCAAGTGGCTCATCTTCCAAATCCTCTTCATTACCTTCCTCAATCTTCACCTCAGCGCCGCCTCCATTAACTTGCTCCGACTTTTCATTATCACCCTCTACGGCGTCATTTCCAGATCCAGGCGTTTCTTCTTCTTCCTCATCATCTTCACCGCCTTCTTCCTCTTCTTCTTCGGGATCTTGTTCTTCTTCATCCTCATGTACTGCTTCTTCTTCCTCTACTTCTACAGCATCGTTCTCGTACTCTTCTTCTTGTGCGGGTTCAACCTCAGGTTCTTGCTTAATCTCTACTGGTTCTTCAGCTGGTTGTGAAGGTTCAGAAGCTCTGGTTTTTCGCTTCTTCGCCATGGAAATAGTTGAAATTAGGGTTTTCTGATTTGGGGGCTAGGGTTTCCGGGAGAGAGAATGATAAGAGGAGTAGTAGAGCTGATATTTATGGTGGAGGTTTGGATTTGGTTATCGGGTCGGGTCAGGTATGATAAGAATTTTCGATAAATATCAATAGCTCAATTGATTAAAATAACGATAATAATAATATATTCATTAACATTTTACGAGCGGAGTTTTAGGAGAATAGAGTATATGAAAATTATATTAACATTTCACAAGTGAAATTTAAGGAGGATACAGTATACGCAAATTATATTTCCCACCTCGTGGAGGCGAGAAGACTATTTTCGAAAGAATATAGAAAAAACAACGTATATGCAGATTGTATTTTCTATTCGTGGAGGTGAAGGAGATATTTTTTCGTGAATAATTTAGAGTGGAGAGGATAGATTATACACATATTGTATTTCTACTTTTGTGGACGAGAGGAGGCTCCTTTCGAAAGATTTTGTAGAGGATAGATAGAGTATACACAAATTATATTTTAATCTCGTGGACGTGAGTAAACTATATTAAAAAAAAAATAATGAAAATAAAATATACGCGGATTATATTTCTATCACGTGGAGGTAAAGAGACTATTATAGAAAGAAGGAGAAAGTATAGTATTTCCTCATTTCACACTAGTTTAAACATACTAGTTTGTTTTTTTTCAAAATTTTTACACCTCGTATTATTATTGTATCAAATGAATTATAATATCTAGTTAAACTATCAATTATCATATTTATATATATATAAAATTCAACATGTTTAAAAGTTTCTAAATACTTTTATCGAGAATGTTTTTATCTCATTAAACAATTATTCGTTTTTAAATCATATCAATAACGGTTTAAACTAGGGGTGGGCATTCGATAATTCAGTTGGGTTTCATTTTTGTTTCTTTCGATTTTCGATTCTTGTACAATGTGTGCTGAACACCGAATTAAAATAATCCGGTTCGATTTGGTTTTTATTATTTCGGTTCGTTTTTGTTATTTCGATTTTTTTAATGGGCCTGCTTAGTTGAGCTTTTAAAAATTTACAATTTTTTTTGTTTTTTCAGCTTAATGGACTATAAATAGTTACATCAAAAAATGTGTTTTGCTTTTTAATTTTAAATTATAATATTTATTATTTAACATTAATAATTAATATAATATAATATAAATATATATTATGATATAATATATTTCGGTAAACCGAAATACCAAATAACACAAAATTACATGTCGAAAACTGAATCAAAATACCAAAAAATATAAAAACAAACACCGAATATCGAACCGAAAATCGAAAAATCAAAACCAAAATATCAAAAAAAATCGATTCAATACGATATTTCGATTTCCCGATATTTATGCCCAACCCTAATTTAAACGTTAGATAAAATATTTACTCTCTTACATTCTTTATTGATAGCATATTCAAAAAGCTTATTAATAGCAATCGTTTTAAACTTCATAAATTTGCTATATATTTCATTGCAATCCATAGGCATGAATTATTTTTTCAATTTTGTATTTGTAAATAATAAAATACTACCCTATAAATTTTATTAGTTTAATCACATGTTGATTTTAAAAGATAATAGGGAACACTTTTTTTTTTGTTTAGAAATTAAGATTAAATTAAAAATAACATCTTTTGGTTCTAACCTTCTTTAATTAAACAATTAAATATTCCTGTCTTTTTTAAAATTTGTCACATAATATTAATGTTCAAATTTAACATATTCTTAACTTTACAAAAAAAATTAGTATTTAAAAAACAGAAAAAACTTTTTGAAATTTTCAGAGTCTAATTACCAATTGAATCATTTGTTAAGTATTAATATGATTTAACTTCATAGTTTTCTCTTTTTGTATAATATAATACCATATTAATATATTATTTAAACATGTAGCAGAAAATATAATAAATAACATAACATTGATATCTTCATTATTATATTAAATTCAAATTTTTGTATTTTTTATGTGTACATATTCTTGTCAATTAAATTTGAAATCATTAAATTTAAACTTCTATATGCTCATGAATACTCTTAGGAATATAAACATCCAGGGATCGATTCAGATATTTATTTTTTTCGAAATAAATTATCTGTCAGTAAATATCTTAAAAAAAAATTTCATATTCAAAATATTTAAGTTGTAACGAGAAATATAACTTCCTTACACAAACTACAAGGGAGTTAAAAAGAAAACAAAACATACGTAGCAAACGTTGTTATTACGAACTTAAGCATAATCTATACTTTCACAATACTTGAAAATTTATCGTTTCATTTTTATTTTCGTCTTGACTTTCTCTTTTATAAATTCAAGTACTTTTTCTTGAAAAGATCGCACAACAATCGATAAATAAAAATACATACACGTGAATTTATTTGTTGTCTCGATAACAAAAAATTTGTGAATTTTTTTCTCCTTCCTCACTATTTTACGAAAAAGTGAATGTTGATTTATTAATACTCCCTCTGTCCGGTATTGTTTGTCGTGTTTTCTATTTTTAGAGTCAAACTGTAAAAACTTTGACTAACATTTTAAGATGTATTTTTTCATCATATTAATATGCAAAAAGTTGTACTCTATAATACTTTTCATACAGTTTTAGAATATCTGTTTTTTTTAAAAATATCGAATTAATGTAATCTAATTTAACTTTAAAAATTAATCAAATTAACTTTCGAAAAGCACAACACGACAAACAATTCTGAACGGAGAAAGTATTAACTACTTACACAACCTACATTTTGATTGTTAGCTATGTAAATAAAATATAAAGGATTCTTCAATAAAAAATAAATAATTTGTGTTTGGCCCATTTGTATTTATCTTTGGCCCTTGAATTTCATTTTATTTATATAATATATTAAGTCTAAGTATTTATTCATAAACAATCAAAGAAAGTCATAATTGACGTTAACGTTAAATTATGAATCGTGCTTACGTATTATGTTATTATATTCGATATTTAAAATCCGGGTCAATACGAAAGCGAAGCCTGACCCGGAATCCGAAAGGATAATGGGCCGACCACATCAACATCTCCAATTTACAAAGAGAAAAAAAAGAGAAAAAAAAACAGTTTCAAGATTTGAGCAAAATACCAATACTGATACGTGGGATACTCATACGATTTCAGTTTTTTTTTTTTTTCACTAAAAATTGATTCTTCCTCTTCTTCTGCCAGGTAATACCCTCTTTCCTCTTTTTTTTTTTTTCAATAGTTTTTTTTCTCACTTTTGTCTTGTGGGTGTTTGTTATTCAGTAATTTAGTACTATATAATCTATGTTTTCTGTTGAGTTTTTTGGGATTTTTGTTGTATCTTGTGTTGTTCTGTAATGGGTCTGTGTTATTTCTTGCTATTACATCAAAATTTTATGTGGGGTTATTGTAATTTGTAAGATTGTGGGATAAAAACTTGTTCTTGGATATTGGAAGGAACTGGAACTTAATGGAACAGAATTAATTTAATTAGTTTGATGTATATAGCTGTATATAATTGTGCTGCATCTGGATTTTATGGAAAAGATTGGGCTTTTGAGAGTTTTTGTTCTTGTGATTACTAGTTTAAGAGGGAGGTTTAGAGTAGGGGATATTCAAGAGAAAAGGAAGGCTTTTTCGATAGTGAAGATTGGGGACGGGGATAAGAGGGGTTGCTCGGATGGTAACTACCTTCCACCTCTAACCTTTAAGTTGTTGGTTCGAGTTACCAAGAGAGAAAAAGGATAGGAGGAGCTTTAAGGTTGGAGGGAGGGGTTAAAGAAAAGAAGAATATTGGGGATGGGAAAAAGCTATGCTTTTTTGGTTTAATGGTTAAATGAGGCTTGATATGGTTATTGTAAAGAATTTTGTGTTCTTGTAATTATTCCAAAACTGGTTCAGATAGTTTAAGAGTAGGGGATCTTCGGGAAAAACTGAGGCTTTTTGATAGTGAAGATTGGGGATGGGGACGAGAGGGGGTTGCTCGGAGGGTAAACATCCCCCACTTCCAAACCTCTAAGATTGTGGTTTCGAGTTAGCAACAGAGCAAAAAGGGTGGGAGATCCTAGGGAGGGGTTAAAAAAAAAGAAGAAGATTGGGCGCGGGTAAAAAAATATTCTTTTTGGTTTTAACGTGGAAATGGGGCTCGATACATTTTTTTTTAAAAAGAATTGTATTCTTGTAATTATTCCTGTAACTGGTTCATTTAGTTTAAGAGGGGGGTTTAGAGTAGGGGCTTTTGAAGAATTTTGTGTTCTTGTAATCATTCCTATGACTGGTTCGAAGTAGTTTAAGAGGGGGTTTAGAGTAGGGGGATCTTCAACTTTGAGAAAAAGTAAGGCTTTTTGGAAGTGAAGATTGGGGATGACAAGAGGGGTTGGTCGGATGGTAAACACCCTCCACATCCAACGCTATGCTTGTGGGTTTGAGTCAACAAGGAGCAAAAAGGGTGGGAGCTCCTAGGGAGGGGTTAAAAAACAGAAGAGGATTTAAAACGGGTAAGAACCCATTGTTTTATGATTTTAACGGGGAAATGGGGCTTGAGTAGAGCAGAATGGATATGGAGGATTCATTAAGTAGAATTCAACTAGTTTGGAATTAGGCTTTTGTGTAGTTGTATGAGCCCAATACCTAATGTGTGGGGTTAAGTGCATGTCACTATGTTGAACCGGCAACTGATAAAAATCGGGTATTTAGGCTGAGAAGGGTAAAAGGGCTGGCCATTATTTATTGAGTTTCTGATTGAGCCCTAGCGGGTAAAGGGTACAGGATAAAGGATTGGTGTGTAGTTGATTGATTGATTGGTTGTTGTGGTCTTAATGGGGATGATCGAGGATTTATTTCTTTTATAATTGACCATGAATGTTGTTTTTCAACAGAGTAGGTTTTTATTAGGGGTTTAAGGTTGGAGATTTTGATGATTGGGGATTCAGACCATGAATTCTCATGTGAGTGGGCAACAATATCATTTACAGTCATTGGACAGGCAAAATTCATGGTTTAACCTTACGCTTTACGAGGTTGAGAATCAGTTGGTTGATTTAGGTAAGCCTCCGGGCAGTATGAGTTTTGATGAGTACTCACAAGTCTCAAGTGTGTGGAATGCAGATTTAATTCAGACTTCTGGAGGAAATATTGATGGTACTTCCACTGCCACTTCTTTTCAGCATCAGGCTAGCTTAACTCTGGCAAGGGTGATTAGTAGTGATACAGTTGATAAAGTGTGGGGAGAGACATACAATAAGGGCAGAAGGTGATAAATCTTGAGGAGATGAACAGCCAGGAGAGAGAGCTAACCCTTGGTGAGACTACTTTGGAGGACTACTTGGTGAAAGCCGGGCTTTTCGTTGCTGATGCTTCTTTAGGACATACAATGTCATTGGATAATCCTACGGCAATGCAAAATTTTGTGCCTCCAATAGGCTTGTCACCATCTCCTTCGCTGTCTGATACACCAGTTTCTGACCGGAAGAGGGGTGCTATGGACATCGATAAGACTATTGATAGGAGACTAAGGAGAAAGATCAAGAATAGAGAGTCAGCTGCACGGTCCCGAGCCAGAAAACAGGTGTGCTGCTGGCTGGCAATATTTTGCTTGCAACCCCAGTTTGCAGTTACATTTCTCATTTTAATCTATTCATTTCCATGGTGTAGGCTTACCACAATGAGCTGGTGAACAAGGTGTCACATCTGGAAGAGGAAAACATGAAGCTTAAGAAAGAGAAGGTAAGGGTTCTCTCATTATGTATACTGAGGCTTCAATTGTTGGATATATCTTTCAAATAAGAAACATTTCTAGTGTTTTCTTGTGATTTTATTCATGAGCTAAGCAAGTTGATCGACAACTACTTCTATTCCATGTGCCATTTTGCCAACATATGCAACTATGCCCTGTGCTATTTGTCTGAAGTAACCTAAGAGTATCTGATAATGGATAGTTCATTTTAAAAGCTGACTGTTGTTGACTGTAGAAAGATGAATCTTCTTAGAAGTGAGATAATTAATTTTAAAGGGTAACCAGGATGATAATAATCTTCATTCTCCTTCTGAGAGATATCCTATCTATCTGGCCTCCTAAGTCTTGAAAACAGGGGTCAAAAGTTTGTATATTCAGGTTATCTTGCTTCATATCAAAGAAAGGTAATAAACACACCAATGTATCTCTTCTCAAAGTAAAAAGAGTCTTCTTTACTCTTAGTTCCTACATGTTAGTTCCTCCAGAAGTATGTCATAAAGATAAAATGGGAGTGCTAAGATCAATGAGTTTACATATATCGGAAGTTATCAGTTTTTTTGATGCATGCTAAGAAAGAAAATGTGACTTGGGGTCAAGTAACTTCAAACTTGGTTCTAAGCCCATCCCCCAAATCCCCAAGAGTCAATCGTACTGACTGTGTGAATCTTTTTGCCTTAACTTGGAAAATGCAGAGTTGCATATTCTCTACATTTGTGCTTAGTTCATAGACCATTTGTCACAATGCTTTAAAGATATAGGATTGAAAATGCTTGATACGGGATATATTTTTAAAAAATTGTAAGGAAACATTAACTAGGCTAGTACGTACATGATAACCAATTGCATTTTAGTAAGTGTAGATAATGCTTTAGAATATCTCCAATATAAATAAGTACGCATCTAGTGTTCACTTACTTGTGTCATGTGTGTTGTGATGGATTGTTTGGTATCACCAGTGTCTTTGAATAGTTTAGTGGAGTGGAGATTTAGACTACTATGCTTTTACCAGTCAAAAAGAAAGAATACTGTGCTTTTACTCAGAAAAGGATGTTTGCTTTATAATACTAATGCAAAATTGCCTTTCTGAACAATTGATGCAATGGTTAGAAGTGAATGCTGCCTTTTATGATTGATATGGTGTTTTTGGGATGCTTGGTGGACTGATGATCCTAGATGCATGTAGTAGTACACAGTGACTGAATGAGTTTCCCTTCCGTAATTTCTTGTTTGTTTCTTGTTGTTTAGAGGTGAGTTTACTTTGGTACTTCCCTTTTTTCCTTCCTCCCCTGGTAGGCAAAGTGATATTTGCTTCCTTAGGTTATAGAAAAGGAGAAGAAAGAGGAGGTGTAGGAAAGAGTTGGAGTTTGGGCTTGGACTTCCATGTTTGAGGTTTCAAGATTGAAGCCCCTTGCTAGCGAAAGCAAGGGGTTTGCCTTCTGGGTTGAGCTCATCGTATCGTGCTTACCTAGTGCGGGTTACCTCTCCTATGTGGGGTTTTTATATTGTGCGCATCCCAAGGGTAGCGGCTGCAGGTTTCCTTGTCATAAAAAAAAGATGTCAATTAAATAAATTTAATCTTGATAGTTCTTGGTAATTTTATGATCTAACATTCGTTTTTTTCCCTTATCAGTATTTTGTTTCACTTTTGGTTCATGTTCCACGACCTTTTTCCATGCGTCTGACTGCATCATAGTGCACTTGTCAGTTTTGAAGAGAATTTCCATTATGCTAAAATTTGATCTCGTGATAGTTTGGTTATGGGAAGAAACCTTCTGATTGTTTGTTTACGGACTGACATGATGAAACCTTCTTCCTGCTAACTCCTTACTGCTTGATTGTTTGGGATCAACACATTTGAGATTTTTTTGTCATGGCAAGAATTGGTTTTTGCTTTGCAATCCAAAAGTAGGCCTTTGGGTGTTATGGTGTTTGTTGATCGCTTCACCTTGGTTCAGGCTAACATAAGGACTTATTAAAGCTTGTACACTTTAGCCTCTTTTTGATGTATTTTTTTTTTCTTAGTCTCTTCTCTCTAGGAAAAAAGAAAGCCTGAGCCAATAGTGCTAGTGATTGATTACAAGGAGCCTGAATCTGTAGGGATATAGAACCTTCTTATCTACAAAATCGAGAGTGGATGAGGTTTTTGTGCCATAGGATTACTATTCTAAAAATCAGACCTTTGAGTTACACACGTTTGGTATCCCTTCAAAGTAATTATATTTGATATAAGATGTGTTACAAACCTTCAAACAAGTGATCAGTGATACTGGTTCCTTTCTACATGACATTGGAATTTCCATCACATATCTTCTCAACAACAATATGCCCAGTGTGATCCCATGAGCGTGGTTTGGGGAGGGTATAGTGTACACAGACCTTACCGTACCTTGTGAGGTAGAGCGGCTACCCGTGGTAGACCATCAGCTCGAGATATATGGTATCCATGCCTTCTCAGTAACTGATATATGGGATTTGTGAAAGATCTATCTCTGATTGGTATTATTAGTACCAAATTGTACTCTTTCCGAATCATCTGTTGTAGTGTGTGTGCAGCTAATGCTAGATCCGTTGACCATTTTAGCTCTCTTTTTAGTGGTAGTGGGATGGTTGGGATTCCTTCTGGATGGGGAATGCTTTACTCGCTTGGTAGACCTAACTGGTACAACGCTGATTAGTCAGGCTAGTGGGTTTCGGATACTGAACTATTAAACCCCCCCCGAAAAAAAAGATTTAGTGGACATTGATGTGGATGTTCTGTTCTTTCTCATATTGTCAATTACCTGGTAAAGCAGTACAAGTTACTCTATTTGTCTGATCCTTTCGCTAGGAAGTAGATCCTTTCTTTCCTTTCAAATTTTGTGTTGTCTTAAAGATACGAGTACCTGTTTTCTGTGGATGCTACAGTTGAGTTCTGTAATGTGGTGATTCAAGTTAATCGTCTTCAAATTCAGACCTCTCGACAATGTTTGAACTTTAGGATTTCAAATAGCTAAATCATTTTTCACACCTCCTGTTTTTTCGAATCTATATGCCTTCAATACTTTTCCTTTTTCTTGTAACAAAGTTGTTCGGAAAACAGTTGCAAGGCGTGCAAATCTGAAACCATATAGGCATGACATGAACAGTAGTTTGCTCGCCTTTCTAGATGTCTTGTTATTTAGCTTGATGGTATTGATATCAGTCCAAACTCAGCAAAACGCGCTACATCTACATGTCACAAAACACCGCCTTTTCTTATTTCTGTTCTTAAGTTCAGCATACCAGCTTGTTGTCTCTTTAACGACTGTTACTGAACTCTTTTACCTTACACAGGAACTGGAGAACATGTTATCCGAGTTGTCGTCTGAACCAAGATATCAGCTAAGACGAACGACTTCATTCTGATCGAGTTCTTTGGCAGAAGTTACTATAGTCATTATAGATATAGGATTTGTGTATCCTCTATGAAACATCTTATTAGGTAGTTGGGAGATAGATGTTAGAATGTTTGATCTTTGTTTTTATCTGTATATGTTTATAGATGCACATGAAAAAACTGAAGATGAAATGGACTCTTTACTATACTGTGGTCTTTTTTCCTTGGTAAACAAATTTGCATTTTTTTTTTTGAAAAAACGAAGGCGATCGTTCGAGAAGACGATCGGGTATTCAACTTTATTTATATCGAGCGATAAAGGTATTGATATATCGATAGTTTTTCGATTGTACCCAAACAACAGTACTCTCCCTGTTCCTATGTAGTTGTCCACTTAGAAATGACACACATATTAAGATATCAATAATCAGTATAGTGAAGTTATAATTTTACCCTTATTAATTATAGTTTCAAGAAAAAGATTGAATTAAAATTTGAAAATTTTCAAGAAGTTTAAATGAGGGTATAATAGTAAATTTTTTGTGTTCTTTCGTGATTTATCGAAATGGATAAGTAAATAGGGACAAAGGGAGTATTAATATTTTAGAGGGAAAAACAATTGAGATCGACTTTCTTTTTAATGTTTTAAGCACATGTATAGGAGTTTTGATATTGAATTTCATATCATGATTTGAAATTTTAAGATGCAATCAGCATTTGGAATGCAATTTTATTTCATGCTTTGATTCTCGAGAAAAAATTGAATCTAGAGTTTTATATTATGATTTGATACTTTTTTTAATATAAAATTGATCCACGACTTTATATTTTGTAAAAGAAAAAAAAAAGAAAGAAGATTCATTTTTATATAATACCTAACACTTTTTTTCATATATAAATAAAATTATGGTTGAGTCATAGCTTGTGCAGTACTATTTACTTTTATTCACGGAATATGAACATGATAATATAATTACTAATGATATTGATATAAGCGGCTAAGTAAAAATCTATGAGTTCAATCCTAAGTCCAAACGAGTTCTAAATGATATTTTTGTTACATTTTAGGTATTCTGAGTTTAAAATCACAAGATTTAATCGGGCTTTAATGTGGTACCGGACACCGAATGGAAAATAAAAAACAAAAGTAAATTTTAGATTCAGCAAACATAAAAATCATATTAGTATGCCATAGTTATAGTTTGCATAAGCAAACATAAACTTTGGATGTTTCCTATGGAGCATCAAATTGTATAAATTGACGGCAGACTTCTCGTTTGTATAAAAGTGCAATGATTGTTTATGTATATCAGTTAGATAATTGTGTATATGTAACTACTAGGTATATGTATCAATGATTGTGTATGCATAAAATTTGAACTTGTATACAATTGAATCGAAATAAAACATTCGTATATTAAATTTCTATCTATCTCTTGCTTCATAAAAACACAAATTATACAAATATGAGGCGAGAAAGCGAGAAAGGTAAAAGAGAACCATGCATAGAAAGATCTGTATTTGTATAATTAAAATATATAGAACGAAAATATATGAATTTGTATATACAATTTTCTCTCGCTTTATACAACAACAAATAACAAATTATGTTTGCATAAAGTGAGAGAGGCGAGGAGAGCTGCGAGCGAGATTCTCTCGTGAGAGAGGCAAACGAAAAGATATGTATATATACAATTCTCTTCCGCTTTATACAAAGACAAACATAATTTATACATTTGTGGTGTATAAAGTGAGAAAGGCGAGAATAGACTAACCATCGAGATCTAGATAGTGATGAGTGAGAAATCTGGGAGAGAGGCAAATGACAAAATACTAGAAACTATGATTATAATATTTAATTTTATTTAATAGTTTGCTATTTAATAATTTTCAAAAAAAAAAAATTTAATTTTTTATATTTTTTTTTTCAATTTATACTTTTTTTTTTCAAATTTCATGGACAAATTTGCCCTTAAAATGTCGAAAATAATACTTTTTATGATTTTGTTTTTCAGAAATAAAACATAAGAATGCAAAACCCCTGAGCTTCACTCTTTAATCGTCAAAACAGCGAGAGGACTTGCCGGTGAAGATCGGAGATTTCGCCGGCGCCGGATATTTTCAATTTTTCACACCTCGAATTTCAAGTATGTATCCCTCTCTATCTCTCTCACACACAGTGTAATTTGCAATTGAACGGAATGGTTATAAGGGGGAGATTAAGTAGTTAGGTATTGAAATGGAGAAAAATGGTTATGGAGGATTCCGGCAGCTGATATTAACTAATTTGGGATTCTGAGATGCATTTCATTGATTTGTTGTTTGTAAGCGGAAAAACAAAGGCATCTCATGCTCCCAATTTTGATTGATTTAGCTCTTTTTTTTTTCCTATTGATTTTTGTATTTTGCAACTGTAACTTGCTAACCAAAGGGTGCAAGTTGCAACTTTATTTCTTAACTGTGTCCACCAAGCAAGTCATGTTCGATCATGACTCTAACCCGGGCCATCCTAGTCCTTTTCATAGGCAGGATGTAGGCATTACTGAACAATGAATTAGCTAGGGATTCAAATGGATCAGCAAAATGGTTATGGAGGATTCATATAGCTGATTCCAACTAGTTTGGGATTCCGAGATACAGTTGATTTATTGTTTGCAAGCAAACAAGAAAAAGGCATCTCATGTTCCGAATTTTGATTGATTGAGCTCTCTATTTCCTCTTAATTTTTGTTGATTGCAACTGTAATTTGCTAGCTAAAGGCAGCTCATTTATACACTTTTTACCTAAGGGGGCATTAACTAGCTAGGGATTGAAATGAAGCAACACGATTATGGAGGATTCATGTAGCTGATCCCAACTAGTTTGGGATACGGGACATAGTTGATTGGTTGATTGGTTTGTTGTTTGCAAGCGGAAAAGAGGCATCTAATACTACCATTTATGAATGAACTTTTTGAGATCTCTTATTTCTTCTTGATTTTTGTTGTTTGCAACTGTAATTTGTAGCCAAATGCAGCAACAAGGGCTCCAATTGTAAATGGCTTTTCATTTTGTTCCATATTGTTCTTGTGATTTTTTAGTTTTCTCTACTCTACAAAGGTAGATGTATGGTCTGCACACACCCCACACCCCAAGATCTCACTTATGGGACTATAGTGGGTATGATGTTGTTGTTGTCCCGTATGAGTTATGAATTTCTCCAATTTTTCCTTTCTAGGATGCATTTGGTATAGATTTTCCATGAAAAAGGTTTTGCCATTTGAGAAGTTTATATATAAGAGTCATTTTCTAGCTTTTGGTTGGATATATATGTAGGTGAGTTTGGTGGTATTTTTGAGTTTAGAAGATTGACAACAATGTCTAATTGTCCTATAAATCAAATGAAATCAAGTAAGAGTTGAGATGTTGATAATAACGGAAAATGACTGTCCTAGGAGAACATAGTTTCTAGATTTCAAGGCAACCAACCACTTAAAAATGATTTCATCCAGGAAGACATTTAAAGGAGAAAACTTTTCATCGTTGCAAACACACTTATAGTTACTATCATTTTTTTCCCAAAATTGTCTGCGTGATCTGATTCTTCCAAACTGTTTGTTGCCTTGGAATAATCTATCAGTCCTCCATTGGTCTGACATTTTTTTTTCTCTCTGTTTGTTTGGTTGTCCTTGTCTAATTCTTTTATCTTTTCATTTGTATTGATGAAGTAACCATGTGTCAGATCCTACTCCTCAAGTTACCTACTGAAAAGAAATAAATATTGTACTCTTCAGTCTGCTATCAGAAAAAGACAAATCTCATTTTTTTTTGTTGCTTTTCTGATATATCCAATTCATCAATGATGATAGATTGCTTTTGGGTCTGGCAAAATTTAGTGAGGAACTCTAGCTATGTTTGGGTCCTAGCCTAAATGAAGGAAGTGGGTTGGAGCAAGTTGAGGGCAATGTAAAAGTCGTCATAATGAGATGAAATCTCTGAACATTTTATAACAAGGCATAGTTAATCAAATAATGTTTAGGAAAAATTTCTGCCCCGATCTTGCTGTTTACCTATTTGTGTTGTTTTATCTCTTCAGAGCTGTCAAGTTTATCCACGGTTATATGTATACCATCAGATGCTGGTCCTTCACAATAGGTTTTTCTTTCAAGGTAGGAAAATAAATGTTGGCAAAAGGCAGAAGAGTTGCTGGGAAGGGGGAGACAGTGCCTGCAAATTATGCTTTTGGCCCGCTTGAAGATGATTCAATTATTAAGCATAGACTTCTCACTCGCACAACAACCACTAGAGGTGAACCCCCATTGAAGAAACTTCAGAAAAAGTTTACTGCTTTTGCTTTGGAGGTAGAGAAGGAAGCTGATAACTATGGTGATTGTGAAAGACTTGCCAAAGCTTTCTTGCAAGAGCTAAATACATTTGAGATTCCGCTCCTAAAGAGCAAAGCAGTCATAGATGCAAATCTTAGAGAGAAGGAGAACTTCAACGACCTAAAAGATGAGATAAATGGGCAAATTTTACAAGCTCAGGCCGAGATAGAAGATCTCAAGAGGCAACTTGAAGAAAGCAAGATAGAGAGGAAGCACAAAGAAGAGTGTGAGTCTATCAGGAAGTTGGTTGCCATGCAGCCTCCAAGATCTGAAACTCAGAAGGTTATTACAGAGCTTGAAAAAGAGATAGCTATGTTGGGGGCAGAAAATACTGCTAGTTCAAGAACGTTGGAGCTTCGTAAAAAGCAATTTGCACTTCTATTGCACGTGGTGCGTATTCTTCTATAAAGCTCGTCTCCTGATTTATGCAGGGAGTTCTAGTTGGAAATTTTTGATTGCTTCTATTGAATTATGATTGCTAGAGTAGACTCTAGAACTAAAGAGAACTGACATAACACACTAATGAGGGACAGGTCCACAACTTCTTTAGAGAAACAGGATAATTCTCCTTCAATAAGCTTTTCACTTTGGAATTCATATTTTGCATACTTCCTTTATGTACTTTTAATCTTTAAAATCGAGAAAATACACTAACTTTACCTGACTTTCCCTCTTGGCTTTAACTGTATCTTTTTCCCGTATTAATGTCAACTGTCTAATTTTACTAAAGTGATGGTTTAAGTCTGGTGAATTCATATGAACAAAGTGATCATCATCAGCAGGTGAAAATTCCAGGCTTCTCAAAGTTCTTTTTGCATGCTTCTAGTACTACTGGTTGTTTTTGATGAAGAAGAACTACTGGTTGTTTATTAGGCATGATTTTTAAAATTATCTGAGATGTAGCCATTTGTTCTCATCATTGCCTTGTAGTTCTAGTTTTCTGGCCTACAAGGCAATCAAACTTCCGTTCCTTTTTTATTGACAATTACATTTCTCTATCTATTGAAGTCATCAATATTATCTCAAAGTTGTAAAGTGATATATAAGTCAGACTAGGGAACTTGGCGGTGAGTATTTTGTCTGTTGTTAACAATTGTGAGGTGACTTTGCTGAATTTCCTATTTTAAATGTTAGTTCCTTAACATTTCAATGTACATAATTTGAGTGTTGATGAAGGGTTTCATTGCTCCAAAAGAACTACAACATTAGAAGAAATAACTTAGGGCCTCCTTGCTGATTTTAGTTTCCAGAATTAGTAAATGAAAGAGACAATACTTGATTTTTTTTGTGTGTTTTATGTGCAGTCATTTGACAGTTAAGCAAGACTTATAAAAAACACATCTTATTCTGCTTTGGCTCTTATAGAAACTTGCAACATTGTGGTCTTGCATACTATAAATTGCCCAGAGAATGATTATAAGTCTTATTGAGGTGTAAAAGAGTTTCCTGTAACTAGTGTTGTTACAAGCCATCCATCGGTTTGAAGCGAATGTTTCATGGGTGAACCCCCATGTGTTTTAGGGAAATGTTCGCCTCAAACAATGACTTGCAACGCGATCCAAACGAGAAGAAATTAGTTTGTTGAATCTCAACTTTGAGGATTACACTCAGAAGAAGGTGCAAGTAGCACACATAGAGGACAAAAGTAGAAGGTCACTGAAGATGGTTTGGTCGTGTTCGATAGAGATATCCAAATGCACTGACCTGTAGGTCTTGACTCTTGAACATTGATAGGTGTTAAAAAGAGAATGAAGTAGACTAAAAATCATGGAGAAAGTTATACCAGAGGTTCTATAATCTTTTAGAACCTGTAGAATTAGCGGAAAATAAAATACAATAGAAGAGGAGGATACATATTGTCTATACCAACTAGTTGAGATTAAGGTTTAGTCTTGTGGGTTGTCTCATATTAGTCTAATATTTGCTGGGTGTCTTTTTGCTCTTGTTATGGCCTTGGATAATTGAATTATGAGATCCTTCCGAACGAGCTAAGATTGTATAATCAATATAAAATGTAGAGAACTTCTAGTCCTAGAGAAGCTAATCTATTGAATCTTAGAATGAGAATTGTCTAAATGGAGTGAAGTGGAGCGTGAGGATTTATATACCGACCCAACCAGTTCGGCAGTGATATTAGTTGTTGTACTATGACATTTAATAGAATAACTTTCCTTTTAAGTTGAGTACTCTTCCCTTGTGAGCCTGACAATCGTAGAGCTAAAAAGTCCAGTAAATTCAAAATGATTTCCCCCCATTCTGGTGGTGGAGAGATTGAATTCTATATATTAGAGACATTTGAGAGTTTGTGGCCCATAAATTTCAGTGGGTCAAGGCCTCACACTCCCAAGTATCGAAGTCTGAACCATAGCACTAGGTCGAGGCCTTATTGGGCCATTGGCAAGAATCTTATTTTCCCATCTATGCCTTCAGTTTTCGTTGTGAACCTCCACTCTTGAGATTAACAAGCTCAGTGTCTAATGATTAGAAGGACGATGTAACAAGTAAAGGTTAGAAGGGCCGTTATGTTAATGACACCCCTTTTTGATCATTTACTTACATCATCTTTAGGGGCTTTAAACATCTCAAATCTTGAGCTGCTCCATCAGTGTGAAGGGCTATGCTAAAACTAGTTTCGCCTTCCTTTTCCCGTTTCTTTATCTTCCTCAATATGATGGTCATATCATGTTAATTAACATTTTGAGCTTTCACTGACTTATATAGATTCAATTATTCACTAGTTTATTGTCAGTTGTCACCTTGTGCAACTTCCAATTACTATAAGTAAACTGTAACTCTTCTACCACCCATGAAAAGCAACTGACGTGTAATTAGCACATGACACGGGATCACTATTGTAAAGGATCCATGTGAAATACTATGTGTTTGTAGATAGATTGATAAATACATTCTTGTAAGTGCATACTGTATTATCTGCATCATGAGAACACTTTAATTAGTTATCATGGATATCTTTGCTGATGTTCAAACTTTTTCCTTAGGTTGATGAGTTGCAGAACGCAATTGAGGAAGAACAGAGGAGCTTGGTGGAAGAGTTGAGGAATGCAGTTGATGATCATAATAAGAACGGGGTGGAGAATGGTAGTGGGGGTCCTGAAGCAATGGCTGTAGATTAGCAAGTGAGTACACCTAGATTCCATAACTATAAGTTTGCTCTTTCTGCATCATATGACTGTAGCATCTGCCACAAAAGATGGTTGATGTTAGTTGAATTTACTTTTACATTTATAAGCATGTAAATAATGTTTACCCAATGAAGTTGACTAGCTTAAATACATCAATCCTATAAAAACCAGCAATTATACCTAATATTGGAAGTCAAGTCTTTAAGTGCTGTAGGCTGTAGCTGTTGTATGATGCATAACTTACTTCATATCAGGGAGTTTACGTTTCAGCATTCATGAAGTGCAATGCTAGTACTGCAGTTGGATAGGCATTTACTTCTTCATGACAGTTCCTTTTATGTTATAAAATTCTACAAAATTTAACCTTTCAAGATTGGTCAGAGTCAAGTCGACAACTATGGGCAATCTGAGCTCTATCCTTGGAAGTATAGGATAAGTTGGCTTTATTTTGATTTGGTGCTGTCGCCAGGTCACAACCTTGTCCTGAAGTAGGGATAAAATTCACTATTTTACAATCATGTTGAAGGCATAATCCAGCAGGTTGCAGCAATCATGTTTGGTAGGGTCGAGGGGCTGTTAAGCCTTTCTTAGAATTGAACATGCGAAATAGTATACATCACATCGTGCTTCACATGTAGCTTTTTATGTCATCTTCTGGCTTCTTAGACTTACCTTTACCCTACGTGCACTAAGATTATCGTTATTGTCTTTGTATATCTCAGTTTATTGACTTCAGTCTTCATTTATGCAGTTGGTCATACTAAGGTGTAAGGACAAGCCTTTGTCATATGACAGATATTTCCTACCAATTGTTGTATTTTAGTAAGCATTTCCAAGCCCCTGGCTTTTTCGAGGCATAGCGTAAACATCCCCATCCCTCAAAGAGCATTCATTTTCTTATTTTTATTTTGACTATATAACAGCTTTTCGATATGCTATTTAGTTTCTGGTTGTAGAAATGTTCAATATGACAGTCTTCTTATTGTGGGATCTTGAGTTTGACATGCAAAAATTGGTGTGGCTAGAATGGAAGATGGAGTAATATTGATGGAAAACATGAAACATGGCATCTCACTTTCATTATTATTGATGGACCATTCTGTTTTTGTTTGATTGAGATGGCATTCAGTTTAGTAGTTTTGATTAAATTATCCAAATTACTTCACTTAAATATATAGAATTAGTCAGACCAGCAACCGAGGGTCTATCGGAAACGACCTCTCTACCTTCCAAAGGTAAAGGTAACGTTTATGTGCATTCTATCCTTTCTAGATTTCGCTCGTGGAAATATACTGAGTATGTTGTTGTTGTAATTAGTCAACCTTGAAATGTTATACTCCCTTCGTTTAAAAAAGAATGTCTGAATGACATCCGTTCCCTTTTAATGTTTACAAAAGAATGACTTTTTTCTTTTTTTTTTTAGGTAAGATTTTACTTCCAGCTTTCCACGTGGTATATTTTAGGCCACAAGATTAAAGGATAATTTTGTACATTGTAACTTTAATTTTGGACTACAAGATTCAAAATTCTTTTTTATTTTCTTAAACTTCGTGTCAAGTAAAACGAAGTTATTCTTTGTGAAAGAGAGGAATTACGTTACTTTAATTAGTCGACTTGATCAATTACTTGGAGTAATTTTTTTATCTCCATTCTTCATCGTTTAGAAAATTGACAACTCGTTATTCATCTACAATAAGTTGTAAAGTTTGACGTTAGAAAATAAAATTTATATTTGGTTATACTATTAGTAAATGTGAAAATAACACATTTTATTTTAAATTCAAGATAAAATTAGGAAAATAGATTTGGAGCAAACTCCACTATAATCAAATATTGATTTTTAAATTATAATAAAAAATTATTTTGAAAGAAAAAGTAAATAACTAGAGTGGAGTGTTATTGAAGATTTTATGATTTAGATGCAAGCAAAAAGTTCACTAAAAACACCTTTATACAAAGTCTTTTAATTTCAAATTGGAATAATAATTAACTTATGGTACCAAGGTGTAATTTTGTGTTTTTGGGTGTATATATCGAATTATCCTATCGAAATTGATTTTTTTTGGTATTTTGTGTTCCCATTACGTTATTTGTTGTGCATTTGAAAAATAATAGTATTCGATATTTATAAAAAAAAATTTAATATCGAAATACTTATTATATACATGATCTTTATATATAAGATAATAATTATAATTTACTTAAAAGTTTCTTATCTTTATTTTATTACTAAATAGAAACTTATTGCATTTATTTCATATAATCATATAGACACATGTGTTATTTTTTCGACCTAACACTAGATAATTTTCATTCATTTCAAAGCATACAAAGACTTTTACCGTTGCTAAATTTACAAATTCTCTATATTGTATATTAGCCAACGTCGAACACATTAAAGTTATCGACTTATTTAACTATACAAATTAAAATTAAAATCGAAACGTAATACACTTATTCGATAGAATAATGACAAAGCATTTTTATAAATCTAAAATATCTAAATCATTGAATCAAAAATTTCAAAATCATACCATACTATGAACCCCCTTGATTGACATGTAGTTTGAACTCTTTTCATTTCAAAATGGGATAAAGACAAACTTATGGGACCAAAGTGTAATAATATTCTCTAATGATAATGAACCTATCCAATCACCATTTTGATTTTTGTCATATAGTTGGTGAGATAACATATAGTATTGATATATGTTATCAATACTATAGTTGGTGAGATAACATATAGTACACCACACATGGTTGAGTTATGGCGCAGAGTCTGATATATCTTTCAATTTTGTCCTTTGAAATTAATATATCTTTTATTATTAAAGTAGTTCATGTATATTCTTATCATTATATAGATGGTTTATATATATTTTTTATTTAAAGAAAGTGAAAAAATTAGTTTTAAATTTATGCTTTTGACGTTTAATTTTCTTAAAAATTATTGACGGACATATATGATTATTCTAGCGAAGTTCAAGGTATATTTTAAACTTTTTCATACATAAATTATTTTTTTGACTTTTTCAATTATAATTATTTGACTTTCTTATTCTTATTTTTTCTTTCATTTCTTAGTGTAAAGAAAAAAAAACTAAAACTGTTTTTTGGCTATATTATAATTTAAAAGTATTTTTTTTATATTTTAATTTCATTTTTTGTATTTGAAGAAAAAAATTCGGTTATCGATAATAAGTTTTACAAGTGAAACATAAATAAAATTGACCATCAAAATAATAAATCTAAATTAGTCATTGAATTTTTTTTTAAAAATATGTTTAAGCAAAATTAAATATATTCATATAGGATTATATGTTTTTTTAAAAAAATAATAAAAAATTAAACCAAAATAAACTTTTTTTATTTCCGTTAAAGGAAAAGGATATATGTGATACTAACCACTTTCATAACGAGAGATATATCAGCTCTAAATGACAAAGTTGAGGGGTATATTAGATCCTTTTCTCAAATTATTTAACTCTTAATCACAAATTTCAATTCTAGCATTAGATAAAGAGAAAATCCTATTAGACTCTTTTATTCGCAATCCATTCAAATTTAATATGAGCTCTACTATGTGCTCCGAACACCGAATTTGAAATATAATTATAGAAGTGCACCACAGGCGCATTTTAGTACATGTCACTGTAGAAAAACACATATAATTCCCTTTTTGTCTCCTTTCTTTCTCTTAGGGTTCATTCAGTTCCTCTCTAACTCCACACTGTCTACAAACCATCATCTTCTTGGTAAGACCCAAATCTCAATTTTTCATTTTCTTTACAAAGTTTATAGTTTTTGTTTAGATAATTCATGGGTTTCATTTAAAATTTGTCATAAAGTTGACATTTTTATTTATATCTTTGTATGTATCTATATGTGTTTCTATATGGGGTTCTGTTTTTTTTTTCTTAAAGATTTTGTGTTCTATGCATACTATGTTCTTTGATGAAGTGTAAAGGTGCAATCTTGATGAGTAATTTGTATGATCTTGAGTATTGGAGATCATAAGATGGATGTTTTTGGGTTGATTATTTGGTCAATTACTGTATATTTTGATGGTCTTATTCTTGTGAAGTTACTTGGTACTTGTGTTGGAAGGAGGTCGTTGGTACTTTGTGGGATAGTCGAGGTAGGCACAAGCTGGTTCGGACATCATTTGTTACGAAAAAAGAAGGGTTATTTACCCCGTGTATGAAGAAGGGTGATCCCCTTCTAGTGTGGGGTGGGAGGAGTAAAAGGCATATACAATATGCTGGATTCTCCTTGAATTTATCCAAAAGGAGAAACTCGACTGTTGCACCGACTTTGAAATGTTAGTGAAATCAATAAATGAGATTTTGAGAGTTCTTTAAAGTTCAAAGTAAACGTGGGATGAAGTTTATTTGGATGAAAAAGAAAGCATAATGTTATTGAAGTGGTTTTGGGAGTTCTTCATAGTAAATTTTGGATGGAGTGTATTGGAATTTCACTATAGCTTTGGAAGAAACCTCTCTATCTCTACAAGGTAGGGGTAAGGTTTTGTGTACATTCTACCCTCCCTTGAGCCCAAACCCCACTTGTGGTATTACACTAGGTGTGTTGTTGTTGTATAGCTTTGGAAGAATTATGCTCCAATTGGTGTTTTTCCCCTAAGTTGCTTGAACTCTTCACTTTCGGTGCCGCAGCCGTGTCGACACAATGTGGGTGTGAGATCCGTACCTTCTAGTCAACTAGTTTTGTATACTTTGACCAAATTTGAGGGAGAAAATCTGGACGGAGTCAATGATTTCTATGATAAAAATAAAAACTAAGGTGAAATTGAAGAAAATGATTTACCTTGTATATATAAATTTTTATTGTCACGCCCTTTCCTTTTATCTCCTTTCAGGATTCTCCTTTTGATTAATATTTCTCCTGAAATTTTCCACACTATCTCATAATTTAGGTTTTATAACTCTTGTTTTAGATATTTGAATTATATTTAGCCAAATCTCCAACCCGTATCCATTCATGGACCCGTATATCTGAATCTTAAAATTTAGATCATAGAGGATACGACCTCTAGATCCACACCCATATCGGACACCCGCACCCGAGTCTGAGCAACTTAGGTTTTCCCTCTTTGATAAGTCATAGAAAAGGATTTTGGAAAAGAAGAAAAAACCACTTACTTGATGAGAGTAGTAGACCTCTCCACTTCCAACCAAAAGGTTGAGAATTTGAATAACCCTTGGTAATTATGAAGAATCCAGATTTTACAATTTTCTTATTAAATCTCGGGTGCACTTGACTTTATGTAGTCATCGATTCTCCTGAGAGATTTCTTGGGAGGGTTTTTTTTTTCATTGGGAGAGGAAGGGGTGGGCTTACCAGCTCCTAAAGAATGCAAAAAAGAGAGATCTTCTAAAAATGGCTTAAAGTGGAAAAGGGAAATTCAAGATATGGAAGGTGTAAGATGACATGTGTTTTGGTGAATATGATTGATGCATGGCATCACTTTTGAGCACTACCTAATACTTTATTTGATTACATTGTCTTATTTCATATAATGGTTGTGGTAGTAATCTCTATTATAGTTGAACAGTTACTTTGTGGGTGCAGGATGGTCTGCAGCTTGGTCTAAAATTTAGGATTTGTTCAAGGAGGCACTTATAAGGGATGTCGAGTGGGAGCTATACACACTGGTGCCACAGATGCAGGCAGCCAATTCGGCCTCGAGGAACTACTTGTCTTTGTCCAAATTGTGGCGGAGGTTTCATTGAAGAGCTCGATGACATGGTAGGTACTAGATCTAATATTGAGTCTGATCCTCATTTTGGATTGATGGATCCTTTCCCGGACCCAAGATTTGGTATAATGGATGCCCTTGCTGCATTCATGAGGCAGAGAATGGCAGGAAGAAACCCAAACTTTGACATTAGGACAAGATCTGGTGTTGTTCCTGGAAGTGGGAGGGGTTTTGGTTCTGGTCCATGGTTGATATTTCATGGCCAAACTCCTGTTAGTATGACCGAAAATGATGCATTTGAGTACTTTTTCTCCAATGGAAGCCCAGCAATGGGGCATCGGCGACCAAATTTTGATGATTTGATGGGGCCTGGGCTGCAACAGTTAATTGAGCAGCTCAGTGTGAATGATCGGCAGGGGCCTCCCCCGGCACCTCGTTCTGCAATAGATGCTTTGCCTACTGTCAGAATCACTCAAAGGCACCTCAGCATTGATTCTCAGTGCTCAGTTTGTCAAGATAACTTTGAATTAGGTGCTGAAGCAAGGCAAATGCCATGTAAGCATCTTTACCATTCAGATTGTATCGTACCATGGTTGGTTAGGCACAACTCGTGCCCTGTTTGCCGTCTTGAGCTGCCTTCACGAGCTTCTGCGAGTGCCCCAGCCAATTGGAGTTCCAGAACTGGAAACGTTAGCAATGGCAGCAACGGTAGTAGCAGGGAGAATAGCAGTCAGAACCAAGGGAGGAGGAATCCTTTTTCATTCTTGTGGCCTTTTCGCTCGTCCAACCAAAACACTAGCAACTATCCTGAGAGGGGAGGAGGAAGTAGCTCAACATCACCCTATGAAGAGAACAATGAAGCAAATTACCCTGCGTGGCGCTTTTAATTATAGAAATTTTCTTTCCAGCATCTTGGATTTTGCCTACTTTCCAGCATCTTGGATGTAGTGGAAGTGTTTTTACACAATATGTTGTAACATGGGATGGAAGTTGTTCTTCAAAGGTGTATAGGTGGGAGACATCTTGAAATGGTTTAAGGGAATTCTGTAAATGATGTTCTCAAAATGTTAAATGATACATCTGTTCTTGATAATAAATTTGCTTCTAGCTAGAATTACATCTCTTCTTTCATTGCGTTAACAGTTTTCTCAGTTATGACATGCTCGGTTCGGTTGTCATCTAGGTCTTGGATCGCGGCAACTTCAAAATTATGGTCTCATTCTTCCTTCCGTTTCTTCCATCTAGGTTCTTCTACTTGTGAAATTGAAAAGGGAAGGCTCCCCAATCTGTAACCGATGAAATAGTTGAGGTGCTATAAATCATCTCGGACATCATCATTATTAAATTTTAATATTTTGCTTATGTAATAATCAAATATTCTATGATATTGCTTGTAAAACATTAAAATTATATGATATTAAATGTTGTAAAAAGATAGTAAATATTTATATTTGTTAATTTCTAGTATACGGAAAGAACACTTCAAATTAAATAGAAGAAAATGGTGCTTCCAAAATTTTTACATATAAAAATGAAATCTCTTTTTGTAAAATATATCAAACTAAAAGATTTTTTTTTTTTAAAATCAAATCTAGCAGCTAGTTTAATTAGACATAAGAAAAATGTTTGTATAAATATTTTCAAAAAGGAAAAATAGTAAATATAAAAGTATATGATAAAAGATAATTAGAACATTTTCCATTATTTACCTTATATATATTTTTTTGGTATAATTGAACAACCATAATCAAGAAATTACTTAATTAGTGTATCATTATCTCCTTGTTGAATTGACTAAACAAATCACTTTTACATTCCAATTTCATTTTCTCAAAAAAAAAATAATTAAAAATCCATTAATTTGATACAAAAGAGCATTGAATAAAGACAAGAACTACAAAAAAGAAAAAATTCTGTTAAACACATTTCTGAAATCCTTCTTTCCCCTTTTTTGTCATGTGTTATATATCTTTACCTACCTGAGAAGTGAAAACTCACCAAAATAAGAGTAAAGTTTGAGTCTTTTTGAATTTTATTGGCAAGAAACACACTTCTTGAAAAATGGGGTTGAGGAATTGAATCATTTTGTTCAAATTTTGCTTTTTATTTCACTTGGAAACACAGTAGCTATGGCTTCCTGTAATATTCTTTGTAGTGTCAAACCCCAAATTGATTCTTTTAAAAAGAGTTGTTTTTTTCAGTCATGGTCAAATAGGCCACATGGTTCATCCTATTTTAACAAGAATATTCAATTTAGAAGAAACAGTTTTGTTATTGTGAAGGCTTCAGGTTCAAGAACTAGTAAAAAACAAGTAGAGGTAACCCTTTTTTTGGGGGGATAGTTTGTTTTTTTGTGAATTTTTATTCTCTGCTGGTTTGAATTTGATTTTCTTGTTCTTTTGAGCTGTAATTGTGTAAAAAGTTATGAGCTTTGACTGAATTATGTTATGGGGGTTGTTAGATAACATATGGTAACTCTAATTTTTTGTCATAGTTTGGCTTTTTTTGTGAATTTAATTCTCTGCTAGCTTGAATTTGATTTTCTTGTTTTATTGTTCTTTTGAGCTGTAATTGTGTAAAAAGTTGTGAGCTTTGATTGAATTTTGTTGCGCGGGTGCTTAGATAACGTATCACTCTCTATTTTTTGTCATAGTTTTGCTAATTTTGTGAATTTTATTCTCTTCTGGTTTGATTTTGATTTTGTTGTTTTATTGTTCATTTGAGCTGTAATTGTGTAAGAAGTTTTGAGCTTTGACTGAATTATGTTATGGGGGTTCTTAGATAACATATAGTAACTCTATTTTTTGTCATAGTTTGGCTTTTTTGTGAATTTAATTCTCTGCTGGCTTGAATTTGATCTTCTTGTTTTATTGTTCTTTTGAGGTGTAATTGTGTAAAAAATTGTGAGCTTTGATTGAATTTTGTTGTGGGGTTCTTAGATAAACATATCACTCTAATTTTTGTCATAGCTTTAGCAATTTTGTGAATTTTATCCTCTGCTGGTTTGATTTTGATTTTCTTGTTTTATTGTTCATTTGAGCTGTAATTGTGTAAAAAGTTTTGAGCTTTGATTGAATTTTGTTGTTGTGGTGCTTAGATAACATATAATCCTGAAGAGAAGTTTAATAAATTAGCTGATGAAGTGGATAGAGAAGCTGGGCTTTCAAGACTCACTCTTTTTTCTCCTTGCAAGGTAAGTTAAATTAATCAAATTAAATTCTTATCAAAACTCCTTTGTGGATTTTACACTTAATTCTTTCTTTTCTTTTGGCAAATCTACTGTCCTTTTGTGCTGCAGATAAATGTTTTCTTGAGAATAACAAGCAAGAGGGATGACGGATATCATGATTTGGCGTCTCTCTTTCATGTAAGTGTTCAACTTCCCTTTTTGTGCTTCAGTTTTTTTGCCTGGTGAGATATCAGAATATGGTAATGCTTGAAAGAATCCCACTGGAATTATGCTATTTTACTACTCCCTCTATTTCAATGGTTTTGACGTCTTAAACATGCCTTGTGGGAAGTTAGAAGCATTCTTTTTGAAACCAACTAAAAAGGAAAGTAAGACAAACATATTAAAACAAAGGGAGTATATCGCAAGTTCCTGTTACTGTGGTATTTAGGAATGAAGTTCTGGAAGAATGAGTGATTGAGTGTATTATATGTTATGAAATGATGAACCCTTTTGTTCCTTCAGGTAATTAGTCTAGGAGATAAAATAAAGTTCTCGCTGTCACCATCGAAGTCAAAGGATCGTTTATCTACTAATGTTGCTGGAGTTCCACTCGATGAGAGAAATCTGGTAAAGGAAAAAGCTAATATGGTTATCCTCATACTCATCAATTTTAATGATCTTGTTGGTGTATTCATGATTTTGCCACTCTCTTTGCAGATTATAAAGGCCCTCAATCTTTATAGGAAAAAGACTGGAACAGACAATTACTTTTGGGTAAAATCTTTAAATTGGTAGCTAATTAATCAGTTTGGAATAGCGTTTGGGTATATTGCGACTGGTTTAACTTTATTACCTATTTCTCTGGCCAGATTCATCTTGATAAGAAAGTGCCTACTGGAGCTGGTCTTGGTGGTGGGAGCAGTAATGCTGCAACAACTCTGTGGGCAGCAAATCAATTCAGTGGTTGTGTTGCCACTGAAAAGGAGCTCCAAGAGTGGTCTGGTGAGATTGGTTCTGATATTCCTTTCTTCTTCTCTCATGGAGCAGCCTACTGTACGGGTAGGGGTGAGGTATGCTTTTTACCTAGCATTTGCTTCTCATATTCCTTCCAGTTGTGTATGAGATCTTGTGATTTTCCTTGCATCTCTTTGGGTCTCTAGTGCTGCTAATCAGTCTCTGATCAGTCGGTGGAAATCTGTAACCATACCCCCGAAGGAGGGGGAAAAAGAGGTTGGGTGGAAAACGGTGGTTCAACTGTGGTGAGGCAGATTAAAGGGTGTTGTTGTAGTTTTTGTTCTGTTACTTTTTGTTGTTTTTGTTATTATTTGTTGTTCTTGAACTTCAGTTGCTTCTTGTTCGAGAAAGCTTTGGAATTTTTTCCTTGAACCACTGCTTTCCACCCACAGTTGAAATAAGCAAAAGATCTTGGAATTTCTTTTGCAACTCCATCCTTCCACATTACAAGTATAATTTCGGCTTTGTAAGCATGTTTATTATTGATTGGCAAGAAGTTCAAATGTAGTTTATCCAGACAATAAGGGTAAAATCATCTTGTGCTTCTCAATATTTAAAAAGACTGGCACGCAAAACGAAGATACCAGCTTATGTTACATAATTACTGTTAATGATTAGTGTGATAGTCACTCCATAGGTTGTAGATTTGACAGTTAATGGCTAGAGATTCCACATGGAAACCACGAATTCATATTGAACGGAAATTTGAAATTCTGCAAAATGATGGTGAGGAAAGAATTCTCGATTTCTTTTTTACTGACCATCTTCAGCTATTTTGTCATGGCCTCCCATTATTCCATATTTACATGTGAACTGCAGCAGTGCTCAATGCATACGAAATGGCTTGTGAATTCCTAGAAGTTATTACATCTGATCTTGTCTCTTATAAATTCAAATTATGGAAATATGTAATTGTTTGTTCAGGTTGTTCAGGATATCCCGTCACCCATACCATTTGACATTCCAATGGTCCTCATAAAGCCTCAACAGGCATGCTCCACTGCTGAAGTTTACAAGGTGATACAAAGTGAAGTTAGTGCACAAGTTTCGGATGAAATATACTATTTTGGTTATCAAAGTCTAAGATAAATTTGGTTTGACAGCGTTTTCAGTTGGATCTGTCTAGTAAGGTTGATCCCTTGAGCTTACTGGAGAAAATCTCAACTAGTGGAATATCTCAAGATGTGTGTGTCAATGATTTAGGTATGAGATGAAGATTAGACACCTTAACATTTGATCACACACAAAAACATATGTATCTTTTTATTTGTATGTGTGTGTATTTCTAAAATTCATGTGCAGTAAAGTAACTTTCCTAGTGACATTGCTCAAGGAACAGGAAAATTTTCTTAAAAAGGACCATTTGTGTAGTTGTTTAGTCCAGTTCAGGCATGTAGACTGGCTATGCCATCAAATAAATGCCAATGCCAATGCCAATTCCTTCCAACTACATAGTGTTGGTGCTGATCAGTTACATAGAAATGCAACTTTTTAAGCACACTTTTATCATTCCCCTGATTTTACCGAGTAAAGGACTAATCTTTCTAGATCTGCTTGAGCCTCTCTCCTTATATAGTGTGTGAAAATGATAACTTCATTTAATTGATTCAATCATGCAACGTGAATCTAAAAGCTTTACTCCTTATAATGATCTTTTAAACACACTTGTGAAACATGTTTCATATCCTTTTCTAGGAGTCTGCTTATCAGTTACCAGTTTCAGCTCTGTATGTTGTGCAGGAGAAGTACTTAGATGCTTAGTCTTTACTGTTTTCCCTGTCCACTTTTGTCGCCTTAAGTAATTGTTTCGGCTGGCAAGGTAGAATAGATTCAAAAACCAGACTGCTTCACATGAAGCAGATTGCTCGTATTTTTATCCGTTCTTCCCTTTCATGCTTAACTTTTTGAAAAAATAGTGGTTATTTTTCATGCAGGTTGCTCGTATTTTTACCCGTTATTTCCTTTCATGCATAACTTTTTGAAAAAATAGTGGTTATTTTTCATCCTAAGTCATCGAGTCTGCATATGCGATGGGAATCATTAATTGGTCGAATGTAGTATTTAAATATGCATCCATCTGGGCATCAGCAGAGTGGATCTTGCAGTTTGAAGATTTTCTTGCTCAGGATTACACTCATTTGACATTGATAATATTTCTTGCAGAACCTCCTGCCTTTGAAGTTCTTCCATCTCTTAAAAGGTTAAAACAACGAGTAATTGCTGCTGGCCGAGGACAATATGATGCAGTCTTCATGTCTGGAAGGTATACTTTTGCCTTGGTCTGGTTTATACTCTTGCTTTCTCTTTTCTAGATTGTCTTGGTTCAAAGTTCAAACCCTTTTATTATGATATTTTTTTCATATTCTTTGTTCATATATTTGTCATTTATGCCTAATTATTAGTCTTGGTCTAAATATACATCTGTATTTTGTCTCCCTTTGTGCATTTTTTTCATTACGAGAAAATTTTATCTCCTTTGCTGTCTCTGACAGGATAGAAAGTTAAACGACGTCTTACTCCTGCACTTTGTTTTTAGTTTAAACTGTTATAAATTCTGAAAATGAAATGCAGTGGAAGCACAATAGTAGGGGTTGGCTCTCCAGATCCACCACAATTTGTCTATGATGATGAAGAATACAAGGATGTCTTCTTGTCAGGTAAATAACAAAACACGCGACCACAGTATAATTCATTCTGCATCTAGTTAGTTTAGATTATAGTAATCTAACTCATTTAGATTCGACTCGTCCATTATCCACCGAGTTCAAACCATGCTCCAGTATGCCATTGGGTTTTAAGTGGGAAGGATGAGCTAGTGTGGCGTTTAGAGTTTCTGAGTGGATGTGATTCGAGATCCCAACCCCTCCTGATCTCTCAAATAATTTCAATTTGCTGCTCTCGCAAATTTTGCAATATAATGCTGATACTCCCCTCCCCTCCCCTCAAACAAAAAGGTAAAACAAAATTGAAACTCAGAAGAAGACTCAATCAACTCCGAGATTGGGAGAAAACAACAAATAACAAAGTAGTAACTCTTGTAAACGCTGCTTCAATATCAACAATTATTTATGATGTCTTCATAAGATGCAAAACTAAAACCGCTATTTGTGGCAAAGAGATACTGACACAGTCGTTTTAGAAAATGAAAAAGGTAAGCATTTTGCAGGCATGAGAAATGAGATCGGAGGACTTCAACGTGAAGTTAGCATTAGTGTATCGAAAGATACACTCATCTTGTATATGTTTCCTAGTGATATACTGGTTAAAGATGTGAAAAGGTGTATTCTTGCTAGCCTTCTGTGAATAACTTCCCTTTTAAGTCGAGAATCTTTTGAAAACAACGTCCCTACCCTACAAAGGTCCCCAGGGGTGACCCCACTTATGGGATAACACTGGTATGTTGTCGTTAAAGGAAAGCTCAATTTCAGTGATGTTAAGCTGCTTTTGGACATAGATTAGCAGCCACTCTCCATAAGATTTCACTGTTCTTGCTATGACCATACCTAGATTACGCGTTACTGAAGAAGCAAAGAAAGATTCTTGCGTTGGATTGTTTATGAATGTTCAGGACCGAATTGTTTCTGCATGTTGTAGTATATCACTGTGTAATTCTGCTCTCTCTGAGATATCTATGTGTGTCGTTGTTATGCAGAAGCAAGTTTCATCACTCGACCAGCCAACGAGTGGTATGTTGAACCTGTTTCAGGTAGCACTATTGGTGATCAACCTGAGTTCTCTACATCTTTTGACATGTCTTAAAAGGCTCAGAAGAGCCTGTAAAATTGAAGCAATAGGAGAAGTTTTTGTTGTAAATGTTATATCCTATAATTTCTGTAGTATCATCCTTTTACTTTGGATGCACTATTCAAGAAAATAAAATTAGTCACAATCTGATCGAAGTGACAAATGAGCGAGTTAGGTTAAATTTGAACAGGTCAAATCAATAAACATACCCACCCGTTCAAAATTTACTTGGGTTGAAATGAATTTATTCGCGATTAGTCAAAACGACGTTATAAACACACTCTTTATTTTGCTTTCGAGAAGAGGATGTTGTGATGACTGCAAAACAATTACTGCACTGCCAAATCAAAGTTATTCAACAGTATCATGACTACTCGCTCCGTCCCATTTTATATAACATTGTTTAACTTGATATAGTGTTTAATATTTCGTTTAGATGATTGTTACAAATTATTTCATAATGTATCGTATTGTGTGGTATTATATTATAGTTATTGTTTTAATGAATACAATGTTTGAATAGATGCTTAATGTTCGATATTCATAATTTGAATGACAAACTTGAAAATAATAGTAGGGTATTATGTGGTAATGCTACTATGAAAAGGGAGGGAAATTGATTGAATAGAATTATTAAATAATAATTAAAGACAAAATGAGAAGAAAATATTAAAGGTAATAATGCGATCAAACCAAATCAATCGTTATATAGAATTATTAAATAATAATTAAAGACAAAATGAGAAGAAAATATTAAAGGTAATAATGTGATCACACCAAATCAATCATTATATAGAATTATTAAATAATAATTAAAGACAAAATGAGAAGAAAATATTAAAGGTAATAATGCGATCACACCAAATCAATCGTTATATAAAATGGGTCTTTTCGTCGTTACCTAACAATGAATTTAAATGATACGGATCAAAACAAACTTTATATTTAAACTAACAATACAATATAGTACAATATGTAATAACCATCCAAACAAGGCGTAAGAAAAAAGGAAAGACTTTTGAAACCTGTAATCTAAAACAATCCTTGAATATTTGTGTGACTATAATTTATAAATCATTTTACTAAAGGTAAAAAGAGAATTTTAAAGTTAAATCATTTCTAATTATAGTAAGGTGACATTCTTTTTGGAACGGACTAAAAAGAAAGGGCGACGGAGTATTATGTAATAAAATATGCTACTAAATTCACTACAAGAAGACTAGTTATATATGTAATCATTCCCCCACCCCAACTATCAGACTCATGGGCTATGGTGCTCGAACTCTTCAAAAATATCTATGGGTGCGTGTCAGATTCTCATTCTCCAAAAGTAGTGTTGTTTTGGAGAATCCGACACCAGGTGTGGTATCCAAAGTGAAGAATCTGCACAACTTAGCGAGAAGGTGGAAGACTAATCATTTCATATAGCCAGAAAAAACTGAGAGTGTGCTACTGTGACAGAATCAACCGCTACAAATGAGTTTTTAGCATTCTGCATTTTGCTGTACTGAATGTCTAAAACCTGCAATGTGAGGAGAAGAGCAACAGAACTACAGAAGTTAATCTACTAACTTCAGATCCACCCAGCTCAACATATGAAAGGACATTTAGAAACGAAATTCACAATCTACGTCTGTCACAAAATGTACCAACTTATGAAAGTACATTTAACTGGGCTCGACTGCATTCATTAATATGAGAATTCATTATAATTATGTTTATGCTAGCCATTAACCAGTCGCCCGCGCTAACTTCACAAAAGAAATGGCAATTGCTTGTGTTTCTCAGATATTATTAGCAACAGAAAAGCAAAATCGTATATAAGATAAGAGCATAGAACGAAAAAGGAACGTTGTAAAGCTATAGTTATCCGTAATTTAGATCCACGATAGAGTTATGAACTTACTTTATGATATTCAAATACGAACAAGCTAAAATATGTTTAGCTTTATTTTCAGGACATAAGAGTCATACATCGTTCAGCGCTTGTTAAGCAGTAGCAGCATCCCCAATAAGCTTGAAGTCTTCAACTTGCTTGAAGTTCTGCCATGGCTTCACCCAGACTTTGGCTTCGTATGCTTTCTTCTTACCACCTTCAGTCGCCTCTAGTGTTATGTAGTACATGGTTCCAGCAACCACTTGTTCCTTCACATTCACAACCTTTCCAAACTCCAAAAGAGCATTCTGATATACAATATTGTTCACAAAGCAAGAACAGTGAACCATGAGTCATAACGGAGTGCAAAGAACATAAAGGTTGTACACTGTACATGCTTAATCACATACGGACAGACTTACAAAGTCGGTAAAACATGAGTCCTTGCCTCAAAGTCAGTAAAGACTAAGATACTTATTTCGTTGTTTCAGTTTCGATCAATGCAGCTCTTCATCTCTCTAGGAAGAGCACTATCACACCTACTACATGCTAATGAAAATTGTTTCGAGAGCGTAAACTTAAATAAGATAGAAGTTGGAACAGTTGCATAAGCTTGTCTAAATTAGTTTATCAACTTATAAACTACTCTCTTTCTCCCATACCAGAAACAATTCAACGTTCAAGATTCAAAAAAATAGAACTCTGATTGAAATATTCTTAGCTCAAAGGTTTAAATCATCAGACACTCTTCCCCACTCTTATAGGTATGATTAAAGGTTTAAAACCAAAAAAAACAACATACCCATTGAAAATCCCACAAGTGAGGGTCTAGAGAGGGTAGAGAGTACGCAAACTTTATGCTTACCTGATTGAGTTAGAGATGTTGTCTCCGAAGGCGAGTAAAGTTTTAAAACCATTACTACTAAAAATGATGTTATTCAGCATATAAAATTGTTACATTTGAAAATGATAAAACTAAAAATTTATTACTTGTTGAGGCTAATTAGCTCCCAAAAAAAGACAGTGCCACATAATTAGGTATCAAGTGATTTTATCCTTGAATTGTACATAGTAAGTAACTCTTTTAACCTCAGCCCCTAACGTTTGGTACATGATATAAGTATAATAATTTCAGAATAAAATATCGGATTAACTATATCACGTATTTGGTTTTAAGGCATTAGCTAGTCTCGGGATTATTTTATCTCACCGTTTGTACTAAAATAATGAGTTTAATACTCCATATGGAAGGTGGAATAAAATAATCACATCGGATATCCTTTCTTATCCCATCCTGGGATTATAACTAGAACTATAACCTTGATAACTAATCCTATAGGGATCGTTTGGTGTGAGGGACAAAAACATTTAGTCTTAAGATAAAAAAAATGTCCTGGGATAAAAGTTTGGTGTCTTGTTTGGTTGACATGTATGCTATAACTTATCCCATTATTTATACCATAGTGATGGGATAAGTTATTCCATATACAGAGATAACTAGTTCCGAACCAAACGACCCCTAGTCCTGATTTTAATACCGGTTTTAACTAATACCTTCAACCTAACGAGGTTAAATTTAATCCCAAATTCTAAACCGAGATAACTCGCCTAATCCCTCCAACCAAATGATCCTTAAGGGTTTCCATTATTTTCAAATCATATCACGCTCTCTGTTTCAATTTGTTTGTTTCGTTTTGACTTTTGGCAGGGTAATCAAACACATTACATACAAAAAAAATTGAATCTTTGTGATATTAAACATGTTAACGCGAAAAGTTGAAATTAAATAACTGTCAAAAATAGGAACAAAACATTGTTTACAAGTATTGATGGATGTTGCCCCTTTAGCAATAAATTGAGTTCACCTAATTTGAAACTGGGATTAATAGCCAAAAAAAATAAAATCCCATTTTGATAAACCCATTTCAAAACCCACAAAAACAATCAAATTCATCTACAAACAAAGGGAGAAAATGGGGAAAAAAAAAAGAAAAAAAAACCTGTTTCTTATTGTGTTCATCAACAGCAAAACGAGCAAGATCGTTGATCTCTAGGCTGTTTTCTGATCCTCCAGCTTCACGAATTCCTCCTAATGTCGCCATTTTTGAGTCTCTGTAAATGGGGTTTTTGAGATATATAAGAAGAAGAAGAAGAATAGTCAGTCACAATCAACGAATTTAATGGAGCGCGTTTGATTAAAGCTTGCAATGAATAATACTCTACTAGCCCATACAATTGTATTTTTTAGCGTCGAGTAGGTCACGAGTCATAACGCACTTTTTTTCTAAATGTGTATAAGATATTATAATAGTTTGATATCTTAATAACACTTTTTTCTTATGTTTTGAATGAGTCAGACTAAAAAGTTATTTAAAATTTGATCGAACTAATAATGTTTATTGAAGAAGATATAGAGTCGATTACTAATAGCATTGATTTGAAGGCTTTCATTACAAGATATTATAAGGATTTAATATCTCAATAACATTTTTTTTTCTTATGTTTCGAACGAGACTACATATGTAAAGTAGGATAACCAGACTATAAAGTTATTTAAAACTTGATCGAAACAACAATGTTTATTGAAGAAGTTATAGAGTCGATTACTAATAGCACTAATTTGAAGGCTCTCGTTGCAAGATATTATAAGGATTTAATATCTTGATAACACTTTTTTCTTATGTTTCGAACGAGACTACATATGTAAAGTAGGATGACCAGACTAGAAAGTTATTTAAAACTTGATCGAAACAATAATGTTTATTGAAGAAGATATTATAAGGGTTGATTTGAGCGATTACTAATAGCATTGATTTGAGCTTTCCTTTACAAGATATTACAAGGGTTTAATATCTTGATAACACTTTTTTTCTTATGTTTCGAACGAGACTACATATGTAAAGTAGGATGATCAGACTAGAAAGTTATTTAAAACTTGATCGAAACAACAATGTTTATTGAAGAAGCTATAGAGTCGATTACTAATAGCATTGATTTGAGGTTCCAGTTACAAGATATTATAAGGGCTCAGTACCTTGATAACACTTTTTTTTCTTATGTTTTGAACAAGACTTCATATGTAAAACGTAGAAAAATCGGACTAGAAAGTTATTTAAAACTTGATCGAAACATCAATATTTATTGAAGAAGCTATAGAGTCGATTACTAATAGTACTGATTTGAGGGCTCTCGTTGGAATTGATGCACTATGAAATTAATATTATACGCGACATAAACACTTGAAGTACTGAGGGAAATATGTATTAGTTTGGTAATGATTTGAGTAGCAAACTCGAACTCGATAACATGGTCATTTTTTAGGAATTAAAATTCAAACTAATGTTAATAATGAATGTCAATTAGGAATTAAAGGCTCGTTTAATACTATGGATAAGAGATAACTAATGTTGATGTTGATTTTAAAATAAGTTTTTTCATGTTTGATTGAGATAAAATCGCAAGATAACTTATTTTAAAATTAATTATGTAATATTATAACGTTATTTTTATCACACGTTGAAAATGAAGTAACAATTCTGAAATAACTAATTTGTGAATAATTAAAATATGTATTTGTTGAAATTTGAAAAGGAATTACATTATCTTTTATATCCATTTTTTTCCTCAAATTTAGAGAAGTATATTAAATTATTTTGAATTTTCAGATTTTTTCCTAATGTAAATTTAAAAAGAAACTTCCTTTTTTTAAAAAATTATTTTTTCACTAAAAAGAAAACTAATTGAAAAGAATCAAATTGCTTTTTTCTTTTGTAAAAATAGTACGTGCAATATTTTCCGATCACCGGCGTTTGTCAACTCACTAAACTCACCGATGGATTCTCCGCCGGAAAACGCCGGCAAGGGCCTAAAACCTACTATCTCCATATACACTGAATACCTTTCGAATCGAATTTCCAGTTACTTTCCGGCGGCTTCCTACTCGAATTTCCTCAGCAGGATTTCCAATTTCTACCGTGGCAGCTCCGGCACTAGTAAACGACGTCGTAGAAAGACCTCTCTCCCCCTTCCTTTCCCTTCCTCAGCTGAATCTGCTACGTAAGTCTCTGAAATCTCTTTAGTCAACATTTTATTATGACTACAATGAAATAGCCTCCTGCAGAAATGTAGCTTTAGACTGTGTACAATAGACTCCTGTAGTCCGCTCATTCCCCGGACCTGTGCATAGCATGAGCTTTAGTGTATCGAGTTTTTTTTTTTTGATCTTTAGAAGTGAAGGATATCTGAAAGAACATTTTGTTCATAAGTGAAGTTTCTAAGCTTACTGAGATGCAGGGTTGTTTGTGAGGCATCTAGAACTATTGGTGTTTTGGAGGACATTATGGAGTGCATCTTTCTAAATATGCATTACATCCAGAAGAACTTAGAATACTGGCAATCTAAAGCACAGGTTAGCTATTTTGTTGATTTGAAACAATACATACAATCTCTATTAACTGGTAAAGTTGCCTCCGTGTGACCTCATTGGGTCAATCTGTGGAAACAGTCTCTTGTTGAAATGTAGGATAAACGGTAGACCTTTGTGGTCTGGCCCTTCCCCTTACCCTGCGTATAGCCGGAGCTTTAGCGCTCCGGACTGCTCTTTGTTTATTTTCATACAATAGTTTTTAAGGCACAGTTCAAGTTAAATTAGTCATGTATGTATGGTTTCAGGGATCAAATGCTAAAAGAGCATACTTCATGATATGTGAAAGAGGACCATATGCTTTTTTCAATGGCGCAACTCAATTGTTAAGCGATTGTGTTTGTGAAGGTTCTGGGATGCAACATACATATTGTTTGGCATCTTCATATATATCCGAGAGGATAAATTTCTTGAGTAGCTTAAGATATCATTTGGCTACATTTTTGGCACAGGTTAGTTGCTTTTGCATTAATGCACGTGAAAATTAATCATTTAACATTATTTGGTAGTTTATTTCATCAGTTCTTTTCTTTGATGCTGTAATAATTTACCTTTGCTGATTTTCTCATTCCATGCTGGTTCTTGTACATTTATATGATTGTGTACAAGGGAAAATGAGAAGCTGAAGAGTTGTGTAGATACCTTGTTAGTTGTTGGGCTTCTAACGAGAGGATAGGAATTGAAGCATTTCAAGTTTAGGCTCCAGTTGGATACTGTAATTCATCCAAGAGTATCCTTCAATTTAAATTCTCCTATTTGGTTTACAAGACCTTTGACAGTGCAATTCTTTATCAGTTCATATCCCATCGTTCATACTGAATTGCTTTGTTTGTTTATTTCTTTTAAATAGTGATAATATTCCTATTGAGATAACTTCCATCATTTTTTTCATATCCTCCTTATATCAGTTTATATCTTTACATTCTCAACCGTCCCTATAAAAGATGTCTCGCTTCAAAACACCATCCCCCCCGATATGTGATTGGAAGGAATTAATCTTTTGCAAGTTAAAGCCCTAATGCTGTGGTGTGCACCATAGCTTGGGCACTTCACTTAACTTTGATGACACTTAAGTGCAGCATCAAAGTGCTAGGACACACATGTCAGTGCCCATGGGCTCTGTCTTTAGGTATGACAACAATAAATAATATGTAACTAGTAAAACTAAGCAATAAATGAGAGCCTTGATAAACTTTTGAGAAGGAAGAAAAAAGGGGTGGCATGTACGCTTGATTTAGAAAAGGCATACATCCATGTCTATTGTCAGTGCCTGTTGAATTTATTGAGACTGATGAACTTTAATTATGGACAGGATGGATCAAATTATGTATTTCAACAGTAAAATTCTCCATTAAATAACAGTGACCCTCATAAAAAAATTTCAGTTCTCAGAGGGGACTTAGGCAGGGGACCCTCTGCCACCTTATTTGTTTGTCTTGGTTATGGAAATTCGGGCAGTACAATGTTGAAGAAAGCATAAATTCTAGGTTGTTTAAGGGGTCTGAAAATTGGTAGAAATGAGCAGGACAGTATGATGCTTAAGAATATCCTTTATGCAGATGATTCCCATCTATTTTCTGAGGCTGATAGAGTTGCTGTATGTGAGAGGGATTTTGCTATGTTATGAGGCAGTTTCTGGATTGAGATTTAATCTGGCCAAAAGTAACATTTTCAGTATTAATGCTGTTGATTGTGTAAAAGAGCTGCCAGATATTTTGTGCTGCAAAGTTGAAAAGCTCCCCACTGTTTATTTGGGGCTTCTCCCATTAGCATTTGGCAAGGCGTTATTGATAGGTGGAACAACAACTAACCCCATGGAAAACAAAATACTTGTCTTTTGGGTTCAGACTTACTTTAATCAATAGTTGCTTGGATGGTATTCCAACAGATACTATATCCTTGTTTTTGTATGTCTGCAGCAGTAGAAAGAAAATTGGACTCCATTAGAAGACATTTTATATGGGATGGGGCACCGACTTTGATCAAGTGGCTAGTGGTTACGAGAGGTAAGAAGAAGGGGGATTGGGAGTGAGAAATTTGAAGTTGCATAATAGAAGTTTGCTTTTAAAATTGTTATGGAGGGACAACAGGGGGAGTGAGGAAATTTGGCAAAGAATGTAGATGTTATTTATGGGCTATGGCGAAAAGGAGGGATGTTAACAGAACCCAACACCATTAGAAAATGGTGGGGGAATCTATGTGCGGATTTATATGCTAATCTATAGTGCACGTCAACCTAAGGTCTCTCCGCCAAACTAGGTATTTATGTACATATTATCTAGGATTGATCAAATATTATGTGCTGGAAGTCTGGCATCCATGCTTCAAAAAGACTAAATGGTGCATTTGGCCATTTAGTCCAAGCTTTCTTTTGATTGCGTCTGCTTCCGTTTCTGTTATGAAAGCTGAGTTATTTACCCTAAAGGAACGGGGATCAATTCCCACTTAATACTTTTTTTCTCCTCCCTTTTTAGTGGTGCACCCATGTTTTAGTCTTTTAGAAATACTAGATTTACTTATGGGGAATCAGGAAGAGAATAAGATGGTGGGATGAATTTCTTCAGTACGCAAGGCTGGAGGTTGGTAGTGGTGCAAAAATTAAATAATGGCTTGAAACTTGGAATGGAGATGAGAGTTTTAAGAATTTAACTGTGCTGTGAAACAAAGATGAATGTATTTCATATTTGAATTCAAGCTTAGGTTGGTAGATTGTTTTCAAAAGAAGCTCAAATGACTAGGAGTTGCATAGCTTATGTTCAATTGATCAAATCATGTAGACAGATTAATTTGGTTCAACCACAGGGATATTGATATTTCAGTTAACAATTGCTATGGAATGCTATTACAACAGAATAGTCAGAGGATTCCAAATTGGCCTTGGAATATGTTGTGGAAAACCAAGGCATCTGTGGAAGTAGCCCATTTCGGTTGGTTACAATGTTGTGAAAAGCGCGCTTCAAAGCGAGGCGACACCAGTGCGCTTCTTTCTCCTGAGGCGATGCAATCTGAAAAAGGTGCTCGTTTCAAATAAAGAAGCGAGAAGCGACACTAAGGCAAAAGCGCAATAAAGCGCGCTTTTTATTAAAAAAAGCGACAATAAGTTTTTTTTTTTAAAAAAATAGTTTTTTTTATTAAAAAAATAGTTTTTTTTTAAAAAAATCTGAAATATACAATATAACTTAATTTTTCTTTCACGACTCTTCTTTCGCTTCTTCTCTCTTCACGACCACGACTGAGACTGTGTCTCTCTTCATACCTCGACCGGACTGTAGGTGAGTTTTAACCGATGTTTATTAGTTCATCTCTGTTAGTTCCTTTTCTCCTGAAATATATAATCTTCGCCTTTGCTTCATCTCTGTAAGTTTCTTTTCTCTTCACGATGCGACTGCTGTAGTTTCTTCTTCTTCTTCTTCTTTTCTTCTTCTCTTCATCTCTGTTGCTATCTGCTCTATTTCTGTTCACAATTACCGACTGCCTCCTCTGTTTTTTTTTTTCAATTCTTTTGCATTTTTTTTTTCGTTTTTATTTTGTGATCAGTGTGTATGCTAGCAGCTCTTTTTATTTTATTTTTTGGCACTTCTGATGATGAAGAAGATTATTACCAATTATAACCCTTGGTTATGGCACTTGAAGAGTTTGAGGATCTTGTTGAAGAATAGGAGTTTGAGTCTTTGTGATTTAATTATATTTTTGATTTTTTACTGTATATGTTATGACTTATGAGTATTATTGACTATCTATTTTCTTTTAATCTAAGACTATATTACCTCTATTTAGTTATTTAATATTTTTTTATTTTTATACTAAATGTCGCTTTTTTTTAAAAAAAAGCGCGCTTCACTTTACGCTTCTCGCTTCTGTGAAGCAAGCCCTCGTCGCTTTTTTTCACTTCTCGCCTCCCAAAACACTGTTTGGTTAGCAGCTAGGCATGCTTGTTTAACTCAGAACAATCTACAAAAGGGTCTATAGGAAATAACCTCTCTACCCCATGAAAGTAGGGGTAAGGTCTACGTACACCCCACCTTCCCAGACCCCATTTGCGGGACTGACTGGGTATGTTGTTGTATTATTGTTTTTATTATTCATGTTGATGGTTATTTTTTCTTGCATTACATGTGTATTTTTTATCTATCTGTCTTCTTTACTAAAACATGGATTTTGTTGCGCTTAAAGCTCTAACAAACACTTGGTATTCATCTTCATTTTCACTTTTGATAACACTACTTCTATGGACCATATTTTTCATTCTGACAAAGCTGGTGAGGAATAAACGATCAATTCATGTCTTTCCTGCATATATATAGATCTACATGAAGGTTGAGAAGGTTAGTGAGGAATTGGTCAAGGATCCTGAGAAGTCATTATCATCATTATTGGTTGATATGAATGATTTATTTCTGAAATTGGAGGCATCAATTGGACATTTTCATGCAGTGCGCCAGGTGAAGAGTTTTTTTTGTGTAACATAGAAGTTCCCCACCTAAATGTTTGAAAAAGGCTGTTTTGCTAGCTATATGTTTGTCAATTTTGTTTTTTGACATTGTCCATTTATTTATTCTGCAGCAAAGCTCTTCTGTTGATGAAAGCTATTCTTTTCCATTGATATTTGAGAAACTTCCAGAAGTTAATCAAGAAGGGTCTCAATGGACTGATTGTGAGACTAGAGATGCTATCAATTTGATCTACCAAAATGTGGACAGATTGAACGCCTATCTAGCTGCCATTGTAAGAGTTCCCTACCGACTTATAATGAGATAGCTTTACCTTCTCTTTCTTCCTGCTGTGGTCATCTTTTTATCTTTAGCAATGGATTTGGTTTCATCGTTATCAGATTATCAACTCACCACTAAATTACTAAAGTGAAGCGGGATGCTGTTTTCATGACCCAATTCTACCCCTAGACATGACACAGTACTAGAGCTACGAGTTACCCTAGGCTAACTACATGACATAGCATGATACTAAGATAGTAGTGTTGTGGACGGCGAGAGGCAACAAAAGGCGACAAGGGCCTGCCTCGCCACGCGGCGAGGCGCTTGCCTTTTTGAATAAAGGCGCCAATTAATACCAAAAATTAAAAATATTTAATTGCATATTTTATCCAAAATCTTAATAGCAATAACACGTATTAGCAAAAATTCAGCTATGGAGAAGCCAACAGCGATGGGGAAGCCGAGAAGAGAACTGAGAAGAGAGCGAGGGAGAAGAGACAGCGATGGAGAAGCCGAGAAGAGAGTCAATCGAGAGAGAGAGTCGCGATGGAGAAAGCAGATATTTCAAAAGTATAAAAAAAAAACCTAATTTTGACTAATATTGTTAAGTCAAATATTTTTAATTAAAAAGGTGACGCCTTTTCTGTCGCCACACCTCGCCATACCTCGCCATTTTGATCTCGCCTCGCCTCAGTAGAGAATGGCGAGGACCCATCGCCTCGCCTCACCTCTCGCCAAAGGCGAGGAGGTGCTCGCCTTTTGTAACACTGTAAGATAGCATACATAAACGGATTAAATTGATAAGCGGAGTCAAGTCTAATATATCAAAAGAGAGAATCTGATGCAAGACAATCATACGTGGAAAACTAATGTCTGAATAGCCTCTAAACATAAGTGAGTTACTAGGACAAGTCTCTTGCTCACTCAAATATCTTTAACTGAAAGATGATATAGAATATGATCATAAGAAGGTATGACCCTGATCCATGAGGACTCAACAAAACAGTGCAAGCTGAAGGGATCCTGTACTAACCGCGAGCATGATTAGATTCGTCAGAACCTATATTATGAAACAATATAAGCAGAAAAGTATGCGGCCAGTACTCAAAATGTACTGCGAATGGGGAAAGTGCATAAACTGAATGATACTTTATCTGAAAGCATCCTTATTCATAAAAATCTGATAACATGAAGCTTGCATGTGAAAATTGCATAATTATGATCATGAAAATACTTGCATATCATGGGTTTATGAAATCATCATTGAAAACCTTGAATTATAATCAATTCATACATAATAAGATCAATCATAGAGAAAAACTGAAATTCGTAAGAACCCATAAGAAATCATGAAACCTGGAATTTAGGAAGATCATTAATTTGAGAAATTGAGGTTTCCTTGGGACTCAATGGGTAAAAAAGGACCTATTGATGAAGTTCCCACATACCTTGATAGAAATTCTAGCTGAATTTGGAAGAGGAGACTTAAAGCCTTGAAACTCTTGACCTTGCCTTGGGAGAGAAGCGGGGGAAAGAAAATTGATTTTGAGAGAATGAGAGGGAATGGAGTGGCTAGGTCGTTGGAATTAGTTATACCTACTTAGTATAGGCCAAAACTATATAGTAAAGAGATTAAAAGTGTGGGAAAGCACTAAATAGCCATGACTTAAAACTGCTGGAACACCTTTCATGGAAGGCCCACACGGTCGGTGAAGGTGCTCGTGAACAGGAGGGGAAATTGGGTTTCTGAAACTCAACTTCTATGGACTTCTCCACGGTCCCTGTAACCATCTAGTGACCGTACAGGTGTCCATGAAGGACCAGGCTTCCTGAGTTCTTTCGGGTCGGGTTCACGGACCTTTACACGGTTCGTGTAAGCTTTCACGATCCGTGGACCCTTCCATGAAACTCGCCTCAACTTTCCAACTTCTGAGTTCGTTTCCATGGATCCCTTCACGGCCCGTGGTCCCTTTCACGGTCCGTGAATAGGTTCCGTACTAATCCCTTTCTGGTGCTGAATATCTGTCATTTCTTATTCCAAACCCTGTTATGGTCTTGGGAACTTCCGAGGTGTTACAGATGTATATAGTAACTGTCAGGCCATGACATTAGTTGTCAACTGAGATCTGTATAGCTGAAGTACATGAGTGTTCATGTTGAGGAATACAACACAAAGTGCAATGCATGTTTCCAAAATATTTTTTGTAAATTTGGCTCATCTTTTGAGGATAGTTTGTTTGCCATTCATTTTTGAAGGTTACAATTCACCGGAAGCCCAGAAGAGTTACTCGATACTGGATACCCTATACTTGTGGGATTGTGGGCATCTCTATCTGTTCATTATGGTTGCTTCGGCATAGCAGTTTAGTTGGAAGCTCTGACATCGACAACTGGATCCGTGAGGCAAAAGAGTCAACAGCTAGTTTCTGGAATGACCATGTAGAGCAACCGGTAAGCTGACCCTAGTTATTATATTTGCATTCAGATTCTATCTGTAATAATTGAAGTTGAATACTGTTTCCTGAGTTCCTAATTGACTTTGCTTATTATGGTTAAATTCTGTCAACAATCTTTGCTTATCATGGTTAATTCTGGCAACACGCTTTGCTTATCATGATTATCTCTGTCAACACTCAAATGTCCTCAGGAGATTTCCAAATTTGTCGGGCTCTATAAGTCCTCTACATCTATAATGCACATAAATAGGATTGGACTACATATTTCTATTGCTTATGTATATGACTTCTTCAAATTTTAATGAGAGCATAAAACCTTGATTTGATTTTTCATTCTGTAATAGTCTGTAAATTTTAAGACTATATTGATTTCTTTCTTGTTCATGTTAGGTCGAGAGATCTTCTTTTTCCATCATGTAGATTCTTGATATTGCACATGAATATTTCACTTGGAGAATATACACCTTTTCTTTTCTTTTTGCTTGTCTCATCATGCTTGCTAAGAAATACTTCTTTCGTCACTGGACACTGGTGTTCGAACTTCGACTGATGATGTTTCCATCTTGCATTTCAGTTGTCATTTATCTTTTTAGATGTATATGAGATTTTGCATTATCTAATGATCCTTCCATTCATGATGGACTTTCAAATGACTAATCTTTTAATCTGTTGTCTATGTTTGGCTAATATGAGTCATATGAGTTAGCTCATCAGGTTTAGTTGAGTTTTGGTGCTAAACTACCCTGATTGCCATTGGTAAATGTTTGGTTGTATGTCTTCTTTTCACCAGCTCATCTCTATAAGGGATGATCTTTTCTACACATTCCGGAAGAGGCAGAAGGGTGCAATGGAACCTGAAGAAGTGCAATTAACTGCTGACTCTCTACACAGGTTAGTTTATTGAATTTGATTTATTTTTTTAAAATTGTTTCATCATGAGTCTCTTTTATAATATTTGTAATTCAATCTTTAATTCTCTCAAAGGTATTGATAAGTTGGTAGACTTCTTTATAAGCCATTTATTCCTTGGGTTTGAACTACTCTTGGGGGGAATACCCCAACTTTTTTTTTAAAAAAAAAATAGCTTTTGCTGCTCACAATTGTTAGCAATTGACAAAAAGTAATCTTGGAGAAGAAAGTACTAACTTGGACAAGCTCTTTATATATTTCCTTAAGAATCTCGATGTGTGTATTCCATTTGCGTTTTTTCTTTTAACATTTTTTGTAGAATATTCTATGTGGCCCTTGTCGAAAGACACCAGCCTCCTTCATGGTCAGTATGATGCCCTAGGGGTGCTTCTTGTCTTTCACTCTTTAATGGAGTGTTATGCATGTTGTTTAGCATGTTATCTTCTTTTTGTAAGTGCAGAAAGTGCGTTGTTTTATGCATTTGGTGCTATGGGATAAACCTCTTACGCTGTTTTTGGTTTGCAGAATGTTGCAAGCTTTCACTGAGCAGACGAAGGGTGAGAAGGCTCCACCAAATGCAACAGACCAGGAAATGCTTGAAATAGTAATGATGAGGTATGGCTTCCTTTTGCTTTTGTTTGTTGCTTATTTAATATGTAGGGATTGTATAATAGTAGTTAGTACTCATTGTAGAGGATGCTATTTGCCTTCCGTTGCACGTCATGGTGGTAACCTAATAGAATCATTTTTCTCCCTTGTCACTTTATAAATTTTTAAGAAAGTACTTGAATGTTTTTTTTAAAAATCTTTTGGATACTTTGAGTTACTGGCTATACTGGTTTTGCATTGCTTGTAATCACATGTATCTTTAGTTTATATTTTTTTTGGGATGAGGTACTACAATTTAGGGAATAGATACAATCAGAATGGGTAACATAATTTTTGTGTAGGAAGGAGGATTTTTTATGCTGGGACTGCATTTGATTTTTGTCATTAGAGCTAGAAGGATAATAGATGGGACAATGAGGATGGTGGAGTGTGGATGTGGAGCACCATATAAGCTCCTTAACTGATTTTGGCATTACTTGCACCTTTCTAAATAGGTTAAGAAACATGTCCCAGATCTGTTTGGTCACTTGACAGTGCAAAAAAAGGCAATATACATCCTTTGTTTCCTTTTCACACGGAAAGGACCTGCTGTGAATGCTGACCCTTTTCCTGCCACATTTATGTCTATGAAACAGATAATCAGACGAAGATAATAAACTTCTTGTTGTTGCGCAAGGAAAATTGCACATTAAGTATTTTTTCCTTGAAGAAAAAAAAGCACTTCATTTTGATAAAGTATTTTATGTGCATTTTAATGGAGGGCACTTACCTTATCTAAAGAAAAAAGAAGAGGTAGCTTAATTTTGATATTATATAGTTTATCCAATGCTCCTCATCCTCTTCCGGAAGCAATAATCCATGCAACTTTATTGTATTGGTAGTACTTCTTATGTTCAATGAATTTGTCTGCACTGCTTGCCTGCTCAGACAATTAGGGTATCTGATGTTATACAGAATCTTTAACTTTTTACTTTCAGCATGCATCAAATAATTTTGTTTGCTTTCGTGGTAGTTGTTGAATATTTAAACAAAGCAATGATACAAGTCTATTGCATAGTTGTAATATATGCTTAACAGACCATGTTTGAATCAGATCAATTTTCTTGCTCACATTACTAACACCGTACAACTAGGTGTGTTCTTTTATGTCTCTCTTCTAAGTAAGATTGCTACTCTCTACCTTCCTCTCTACCTTCACAAGGTAGGGGTAAGGTTTGTGTAAACACCACCCTCCCCAGATCACACTTATGGGATTATGTTGTTTTCGTTATTAAGTAAGCTAGCTTTTCACTTTAGGTATGAGAAGGAACTGATGCATCCAATTCAAAATCTTTTTTCTGGAGAGCTTTCTCGTGCTCTTCTTATCCAGGTAAATATACTCCACTCTGTTGCAGACTTGCAGTCAATTCTTTCTGGTTTTGGCATTTAACATTTTTTTTTCTGCGTTACAGGTTCAGAAGCTGAAGCTTGACATTGAAGAGTGAGTGAGAGCAATTGATATTCTTGTCCTGAAGTCATAACTTTCTGAGAGTTAAAGGTGTTTATTGTTTTCTTCTCGGATTTTCATATTTTTAAAACAGGGCTATGCTGGAGCTGGATCAAATTCTTAGGGCCAATGAAATCAATTTTGCTATTTTAGCTGCTCTGCCCGCTTTCTTCCTCTCTCTTATTGTGATCATGTTGGTGCGTGCTTGGCTTAAACAGGTAAAGTAGCTTGTTTTCGTTTAAAAATCAATTTGTGTCATATATTATTCCATTAAAAATAATTGTAAAAGGGATCAGGATTTGTCACATGAGAGACAAAGAGGAGGAACAGGGTTCTATTCCCACACTTATTAAGCCCCCCCCCCCCCCCCCCCACTCTCCTCACGCAGTTCTTGAAGCCTCTACTTTTGATGAGCTATATCAGCTGGTTCGGCTACTACCTCTACTTTTTTTATCCTGTTTGTAAGATTATTGAAGGAGATGTTGGTCATAAATTCAGAGTTAGAGAGTACTGGATTATGGGAGGCAATGAGGGAACCTACTTCTGATGTCATCAAAGAAAAAGATCGGAAAGAGTTCCCTGGGGAAAGAGATTGAGGTAGGAGTTTTCTGATGAGGGAGGCTTGTTATGCGATTCACAGAAACAGTTACTATGATATTACACAATGATAAATTCTTCATAATTGTACACAATTGTTAGATCCTCTGGATTGGGCACTTTTGATTCGATTTTAAACCTAAAAAGTGGACTCAACTTTGGCTCAGAACAACTTCAGCGGATATTTTCTTCATTTCTCTTTTCCCCTTCTAATGCTATTGACATGAGGTAAGTGATTATTAGTTGAAACTACGAAGAAAGTAAATAGTATTCACATATTTAGTGGCTGATATATATGATGGATAATAGAAGTCATTTTAGGAGTTTTCTTTTCTCTTTTCCCCTTCTAATGCTATTGACATGAGAAAGTGAGTACTAGTTGAAAAAACCAAGAAAGGAAATAGTAACATTTACTGGTCGATATATATGATAATATGATGGTTAATAGAGGTCTCTCATTTAAGAGTCTTGCCATGCTGTGCGAAATGATATAACACCATGAAATCTTGAATATAATCAGGATAAGAAAGCAGAAGGCAGGGGAAGGGTTGCCCGAATTCAACGACGACTGCTAATTGTGGAAGTAGAGAGAAAGATTATGCAATTAGAAAGCTGCAAAGAGCAAGGACAAGTAAGGCCCTTTGAACTTTACCAGCTCATTTATTAAATCTTTGTACAATAGTATTTGTGCATTTGATAATCTCATGTTTCTTCCACTATCATGCAATCCATTTTCATCTAGTAAATTGTGGAACCGTTTACTCAATCCTATTCATTTTCTCCCTGACAGTTGTGCTATAAATATCTTTTGCTCTCCAGTTCGTTTATTAGATAAAAACTTGGTGCTTGCATGTAATGCTGCCATAGCTTGGAGTTGTTCTTGTTTTCGTTCTCCTATTCACTTTTTTCGTCTTTTCCCCGAACGCCTCAGGAAAAAGATGCTCAATGCATGTTGGGGTTGGCATTATATTATCTGGATCGCTTGTACTGTGCTGTCGAAGGACATGCAAGGGCGACTGGTGAATGGATAAGGTTTGTTTCTCTTCGTCCTTATCTTAACCCATACTCTGTCTGCCATGGATTTTCTGAAATTTTATTACTCTAATATGACATTTACATGTGAACAGTTTGAGGCAGGATATCATTGACTTAGCGAAACCAGATCTTCAAACTGCACATAAACTCAGGATTACATCGCGGATGGAACGGGTATATGACTGCTTGCTTCCGTTACCAAAAACACAGTAATCTATCTATCTTTCAGTCTTCACATTTACTATTTCAGTCAAACAACTCCGCCTTTTGTATAAATTGGGGGACGATGCTCCCCCTTTCACGCTCCACCCTTATCTTTTGTTTTCCTGGGGTGAGATTTGTCCTAGAGCATTTTGCTGCTCGTTACAATGTCCACGACATTTTAATTTGTACAACTACAAGAGAGAACTAAGCTACCATTCCCCAGCAAGAGAATCGCGGAATACATCTGTCTGTGACTTCTTTGTTTTTCTGCAATGACTTGCCATTTGACAGGCCTTTTTCCAAAAATCTGAATTTTTTTAGCTGTCACTGCATTTATCTGGCAATATATTTGCAAATCCGATTGGAAACAACCTCTCTACTCCATATATACTTTGAGGGGTATCAACCGACACCCCTTTGTTGTAAAATTACTACACAGTAAAAATATTTGGAATTACTATGGATATGTTGTTTTGTACTCTTCTCCAGTTTACTCAAACTTCAATATTTGTTTCTGCACATTTTGTTAAAGCAATCTCCTTGGTAATGTTTGTATGTGTTTTATGTACTCGTATTCTCTTTGCAATGAACCTTTAAATAAGAATTTATCAACAATTCATCTACTTGGCAATGTTTGTATGTGTTCTATTTGTAATGAAAGCTTTAAGAGTGAGTTCATTAAGAATTTCTCAACAATACATCTTCAATAATCAATAGCATCGAACCCAATGGCGTGGTCTAATGATCAAGAAAATCATGGTCGCTCAGGCTCAAACCCAATAGACACACAAAAAAAATGAATAGGTGATTTCTTCTCGTTTGTATTAGTCTTGGTGGATAGGGTTATTTGATACGTATTGTTGATGAAAGATAACAGATATCTCGTGGAATTAGTTTAAGTGCGTGTACGTCTTCACACCATAGTTATAAAAAAGTAAATCAATGGCACTTTCTAGGGGATTGCTACAAAGTATGAGTAAACTCAATGATTAGGACTTGTGAACCCTAATTTACTAATGCAGCCGGAAGATGTTAATTTTTCTCATCAAATCAATAAAATAAGATATTTTTTTATATCGGTTTTTGATTTATCGATTTTGATCATTAACGATTTGGATGTTAGTTTAACCAATTATAAAATAAATACATGACTTCTTTAATAAATTTTACATCGAAAGACAATAATGTAATTGTACAAATGCTCATAAAATGAAAGCAATAATAGCTGACATGAAAAGAATTATACAAGTATAACCAATCGAATTAGGAATCCAAGGATCACTCCAAAGTCCAAACCTTAATATTTTCTCCATCTCCTACTCTCCATCGAATTTCTTGTTACAACAAATCTCGTCCGCACATTATTTATGTAGTATTCATGACTTTATGTGATATTTAGTTAGATAAAAATCTATTAATATTGTTAAACTTGAGATGTCTTCTTTACTATGTATGCCGGTTTAGCGACGAGAAAAGACATAAAATCACCATTGAAGTTGTCCCAGATTTTCAAAAATACACCTTAACTTTGCAACCGTCTTATAACCCTACTAAACAGTTTTGAACATATATTATTATATCATTTTTCGATTAGCTCCAAATCTTAAGAAACCAATGTTTGTTTTATTAAACTAATGCAAATTTTGCCTATGATTTGTAATAATAAAATATATATATATATATATCTATATTAACATGGGGATGTAGCTCAAATGGTAGAACGCTCGCTTTGCATGCGAGAGGCACGGGGTTCGATCCCCCGCATCTCCAATCTTTTTTAAAAAAAATTATTTTTCATCATTTAATTTTTTTTGTTCACAAAATTAAATGAAAAAAAAATATTCATTTATATTATTTGGTCTTTTTTCAATTTCTTTTAATATTTATTATTTTTTTCATTTCAACTTCGAATACATAGTTAAAATTTGACAAAACGATCCGATAGGATATCACATCTCACTTTTTAGGATTATACTTTGTATATTATTCTAATTGATTTGAACATATAAAATAGTAATTTATTCCCCGAATTTATAATTTTTTCAAGTGAAAATTCATGTTATTTTATATTGTACTATTATTTATAATATTAGTTTTGTAGTTGTTTGTCCTTTGAGTTCGGATATTGTCTAAGATTTCTTTTATATTTGGATTATCGTTTATTTATAATAATTATTGCTTAAGATGATTTGTTAGGTTGTCTATAGTATTTTGCCATGAAGTTTCTTCATTTTAGTTTTAAAAAAGATTCTATATTGCTCTGTATTTTTTTTTCCGTCAACTGAGTCGATGTCAGAAATAGAATTTCTATCTCTACAATAGTGAGTACTAAGTAGTAATATCAGCGTACACTTTACTCTCTCGATACCTCAATTTGTGGGATTACATCGAGTATAATATTGTTATAGGATCACTAATTGATATGGAAGATCATTTGATCTAAATATCAAACTAACTCTTAAATGGTACAAAATCACGAAAAATTACCTAATTACACAATTTATTTTATCATATTCTCTAAAAAATTTACCATTAAATAATATAAAAATATCTACTCTTTCCTATTTTCCGTTACATCATTTTACGCGATGTACTCGGACATACACGATGTATTGGGACACCAAAACTCAAACGCGATGTATCAAGACGTTGAACGACGTATTTGAAACCGAGACGCGATGTATTAGAACGTTCTGAAATGTTTCTGAATTCCACCAAATTTAAAGGATTTGTATTGGGACGTCGAAACTCAGACGCGATGTATCAGGACGTTGAGCGACGTATCTAAAACTGAGATGCAACGTACTAGAATGTTTTGAGATGTACCCAAATTCCACCAAATTTAAGGGATCTTTGTAATTTGAAAAAGAGTCGTGATATGATATAATTAGCTCTTCAACACTATATAAGATTTGTGTAACATTCCGATAAAATTATTTTTAAAAAATTGAAAAATTCAAAATAAATACCTATTTTGCCCTTTTGCCATTAAATTTTCCTTTTTTTTAACCAAACGGTAACAAATCCCAGTGTCTTCTCACATACTAATATACACCTTCTATAACGGCTAGTAAAAAAAAGAGCTTTTTATGTTACTAAAACAAATCTCAACCGTCCGATTAGTTTCAATCTAACGGTCCAAATTCAAAAGGCCAAAAATATGACCGTTAAAAAGTCAAAGAAAACGCTCCTTTCGCCATTTTTGTTTCTCTGTATAAATCTCAAATAGTTTCTTCATATTTTCTCTTTGTTAACTCACAAATCTGTGAAAAAAACTTGAAAGATCTTCGAAAATTCACAAGAATTGTTTACGAAAGGGGAGAAATAGTGGCGAATCAAAGTACAGAAGGAGGAGAGGCGGGGAATAGTCGTCTCCATTCGTTTCTGTCATCGATTTTGACGAGTATTGGTGGAGTTTTTGGACAGATTAATAATCAGGTGGAAGAAGAAGAGGAAGAAGAATTTGAAATGGATCATCATAATAAAGCTGTTGTTCCTCATAATTTACCTAGAGGTTTGTATGAATTTTTTGCCCCCTTTTTTTAGCTTCTTTGTGTAGTTTTCTTCCTATTTTGACTTAGTTTCAATTGAATTTCATCTGGGTTTTAAGTATTTAGATAGAATAATTGTTCTTTACACAGAAGTTTGAATGAAATTTCGAAATTCCGCCAGTATTTGTTAGCTTCTTTGTGTAGTTTTCTTCCATTTTTGACTTAGTTTCGATTGAATTTCATCTGGGTTTTACGTATTTAGATAGCAAAATTGTTCTTTAACCAGAAATTTGAATGAAATTCCGAAATTCCGCTTAATTTATTAGCTTACCCTGTTTTTTTCTTCCTTTTTTGACTGAGTTTCTATTGAATTTCATCTGAGTTTTGAGTTTTTCGTATTTAGATGATAAAATTGCTCTTTTTTGGTGTGGTTATTGTGGGTTTTGAATGAAAATCCGGGTAATGTGATACGTCATCTGGGCTTTTCGAATTAAGGCGAAAACAATTTTCTTTTTCTTTGTGTTTATACTGGGGTTCTTGAAATTTTTTATATCGGAGGGAAATAGTGATATATGGTTTGTTTGTTTTTTGGTGTTAAGATGAAAAAGTGTTCTTTCTCTCTGTGGTTATGGTGGGGTTCTTGAAATATTTGAAATCAGTATGAACTGAGCATGATAGATTGGGTTTTTTCGTGTAAAGACGAAATAAGTGTTCTTTTTCTGTGTGTTTATGGTGGAGTTCTTGAAATGCTTGATATTGTTTCTTTGTTTGATGACTGATGATGTATTCTTTTACTGATGAAAAGTCGATTTCGTAGCTGATTTTCTTTTGACATTGATGCTGATTTGATTGACAAAATTTTATGTGGCAAGAACATGATCATTTGTCTCATGTGAGTTCTACTGATCTGTATAGGAGGAGATATGGGTGGTAAACAGAAAATTGGACAAGTTGCTGGGAAAAATAGGCGTGTGCTCGGAGACATAGGCAACCTTGTGATTGCTCCTGCTGTTGAAGGGAAGCCTAAAACGCAGGTCACTCGTCCTGCTACGAGGAGTTTTTGTGCACAATTGCTAGCTAATGCACAAGCTGAGAAGAACAAGGTGAAGATTTACCTTAACACATTGAAAAAATGGATTTATAAATCTTGAAATGGTGGATGATATGATATAACTTGTGTTTTGTTTCTTTTTGTCTGTAGAAACCACTTGCAGAAGTTGTCAACAAAGTTGCTACTACAAAGGTACAAGTTAAGAAGAAGGCATCAGACAATCTTGCACCTGAAACTGTTATTGTTATAAGCCCTGATAAGGAAGTGAAGCAAAGTCCTTTGAGTAGCAGAAGAAAAACAAAGAAATCTGGAAAGACTCTCACTTCTACCCTCACTGCAAGAAGCAAGGTTGTTATATACATTTAGATTTTCCCCTCTTTAGATGAATAGTGCAGTTTTGGGTAATATCAAGATTCTGAAAATTGTGATCTTTCTCAGGCTGCTTGTGGAGTTGCCAATAGACCAAAGATTGACGATATCGATGCTGCGGATGTTGATAATCATTTGGCTGCTGTGGAGTATGTTGAGGACATCTACAACTTCTACAAGCTCACTGAGGTATATATGGTGACTCTCTTTTGCTTGTTCAGTTATGTTTTGTGTTCCACTTTTCAGAGTCTAATATGTTGAATGATTGTTGTGTCTAAACCAGGACGAAGGTCGAGTGAATGACTACATGGATTTTCAACCTGAGCTGAATCATAAGATGAGAGCCATTCTTGTGGACTGGTTAATAGAAGTTCATAGGAAGTTTGAGCTAATGCCTGAAAGTCTTTACCTTACAATGAACATACTGGACCGTTTCCTCTCGGTGAAGACAGTTCCAAGGAGGGAACTTCAGTTAGTTGGCATTAGTTCAATGCTAATTGCTTGCAAGTATGAAGAGATTTGGGCACCAGAGGTCAATGATTTCATTCATATATCAGACAATGCATATGCCAGAGATCAGATACTTCAGATGGAGAAAGCAATTCTTGGTAAGCTGGAATGGTATCTGACAGTTCCAACGCCATATGTGTTTTTGGTTAGGTACATTAAAGCTTCAACACCAAATGATCAGGAGGTACTATACACTAATCATCTTTTGACACACTTATCCATATGTATGTGTATTGTCTGTGGCTAATTTAACTCAACTATGTTGCTGTTGCAGATGGAAAACATGGCTTTCTTCTTTGCTGAACTTGGTCTGATGAACTATAAGACCATAATAACATCCTGTCCATCAATGCTGGCAGCATCGTCTGTTTACGCTGCTCGTTGCACTCTCAACAAAAGTCCTCTATGGACTCAAACTCTGCAGCATCATACTGGATACTCAGAAGATCAGTTGATGGAAAGTGGAAAGGAGTTGGTTAGCTGTCACTTGGGTGCTGCAGAAAATAAGCTCAAGGCAATTTACAGGAAGTTCTCAAGTCCAGATAGAGGTGCTGTTGCCCTCTTCCCACCAGCAAAAAATCTTTCACCAACTAATGCTAATACTACTACCTCTTCTTGAGTTGATATTTTTTTTTAGTTTGGTAGTAAGGTTGTGTTGAGATCATGTTTACTGGTGTGATGATCTCTCTCTAGCTTTTTAGATAGACTATTTGTTTGATTTTGGGTTTTGGAGTGTGTGAAACTATGGTTTTTATGATACCTACTAGTGAAGTCATGTAAAAACTCACAATATGTGTTCTTTTTGTATGAATACAATTATTTGATTCATTTTTTAATCTTTGTGCTCATTCAACTTCCCTATGCAACATTGCCTCATTCCAACCAACAAGCAAATTGAAATGCCAACCTAGCACACAATTCTTTACAAATATTTCCATTCCAACACCAGTGCCTGTGATTGTGAGTAAAAGTTCACTTTCTTCCAAATCAAAATTGTTTCTAAACTAGCTTTAAAAAAGATCTCACTTAGGACAGACAGGCACAGGCCTGTTGATACTTTTAACACTTCAAAAGACAGCCAAGAAGCAATCAGAATGGCATATGCATTGTGTGTAAATTGAGACCATTTCTTCCATTCCTTTTTATCAGAGTCCCCTTTGGCTTTGGGACTACTAACATTCTCAAATTCAAATGCAGTTCAAACAAGCTATTTAGCAGACGGGGCAAGAAAGGAAGTATGATCAAGAAAATCTATTTGTATGCTAGGGGAGCAGCAAAGAACTGAATGTAAGAAGTGTTTAGTTCAAGAATGCAGCAAGGCCAGAAGCCTATTTCACTGTGGCTGCTTCACAAGAAACTAGCAACAGCAGGTCTTATGCAAAAATGAAGACCTTGGGGTCAATTTATACAATGGTGCATACAACATGGAAAGGGGAAGTCTATAACAACCCAAATCTTCAAGATCATTTTGGCTGAATACATATAAGAGGTGTGAATTGAGATGAATAACAGATTTTTTTGAGATAAAGAGCTTATTGTTAGAGCTCCATCTAGAGCTGTAAGATGAGAGATACTGAGAACAAAGCATGCTGTGTTTAGTTGCTTGATATGTAATGTTTGCTTCTGGTAATAAACAAAACAGTTAGTTACCAAAAAAAGAGATTTATTCAAATTTCATGTCCTTTGAAGTGGCCTTGTATATAAGATACAACATAACTCATTCGAAAAGGTGCTTTAGATGCACATGGTTCCAAGTTAATGTCAAGAGTATAATATCAACAAGATATACATGTTAGTGGGAACACGAGCAACCATGCTCTTCACCACCACCCGAAGCCAACTTGTAACTACGTTCCCAAGTATCTGTGGGAGCAGCTTGTGCATGAGGAATATGACGAGGATGTTTCTCTCTCTTGTCACCCCTTACCTGCTTCAGTGCATGCTTAAGTGAAGGCAACAAAGCTTCCATGCACTCCGCGACTGCATTTGGATTGCCTGGCATATTGATGATCTGAAAACATTGTGAAACATACATAACGTAAACTTCTGAGGAACTCATATAACAAGGCGCAGCAGTTAGAAAAGCTCCCAGAAGAGTAAAAGATTTCTAACCAATGAAGGATACAATTAAATCTTGTGTCAACTAGAGCTAGATGCACTTTTTTTTGGTAAAGGAGAGATAGATGCACCTTCATTACATAGAAGGAAATTATAATGCAGCTTGCACTTGGCTCTCCTGGTAAAGGAAGAAAAATCTGCAAGTTTACTCACTTATGTTGCTAATTAGCCTAATGCCTCTCTTCTTGACACAGATGGTTTGCCTCACAGACCATTTAGCAGTTTAACCTTGCAGGTGTCAACCTTGCAGTCTCCAGTATTAAGGGTAAAACATGAATAGGGCAAAAAAAAGTATCCTAACGATACCAGGAGAACCATTTTAAAGGGAAAAAAAGCAGCAAAAGTTGAGACCAAGGAAGGAGGTTTCTCATGCGCTGAATATATAATTAACAAAACAACCGACACTTCCAATGAACTCAAGTATTTTGAAATGGAAAATAATTCAAGTTGAATACGAAAACAACTTGTATCTGGAGATGGGATTCACTATCAACTCAAAGTACCTCTCATCCTTAACTACCATAAACTATCATAGGGTCGGAGCACAGCCCAACTGCAAAAGAAAAAGAACGAAAAGCAAATAAAGGAACTAGCTTCCTGCTGGAATCCCACATCAGTGGAATAAGGGGTTCTTGGTCTCCGTATATGGTCTAGTACAATCCTCCCATCATGAGCCAGCTTTTAGGGTTGAGGCATTGGGATGGGTCAAGGTCCATTTCTTTACTATGGTATCACAACAGACAAGACGTCTTGGGATCGAATCTCTCTGTCATCCATTATCAAAAAGATTTTTCACGTGTTTGGCCCATGAAATTAAAAAGTCAGGCCTACACGTGAGGCGTATTGAGAACATAATTAAGCAATTTCAATGGTGTTCTCTTAACAGCTTAAGCTTCTTAGATGAGATGGTTACATACTTCAACATGGTATCAGAATCGGGTTCATCCCAATTCACTGTTTATCCGATATGGGCATCTTACATTGTCCATGCTCCAAATGTCCAGTTCTGGGTGTAAAGGAGTGTTGAGCCCCACATCAGTGCGCTTAGGGAATTAGTTCTCTTTATGTGACTTTGGGCAATCCTCGTCTCTAAAGCTAGATTCAGGGTTTGAGTTAGGCCCAAAATCCATTTTTTAACATAAAGAAGAGGTCTTGGGATTGAATCTCAAAGACACCCATTATCAAAAGGAATTTTCACATTCTTGGCCCATGAAAAAAAAGGTCTACGCGTTGGGTGGGGGTGGGGGGTTAGAATATAAGGGGCGTTTGGATTGGCTTTTTAAAAGTTGCTTATGAGCTAAAAGCCAAATGTTTATCATTATATTTTTCAACCTAAAGAAAGTGTTTTTAAGCACTTTATATCTTTCCCAAACACCTCCAAAAATGAAATGAGCTTAAAAGCCAAAAGCTGCTTAAAATAAGTCAATCCAAAAAACCCACCAAGTAATAAAAGTGTGATATCTGTCAGCTTATGTTTTAAGTTTTTAGATGAGATGGTCACACACTTCAACACTTTAAAATTTCCACTACTTGTAATTTTACATTGAAGATATTAATGATTCTCATTCCCGTTTCTTTTAACTATGGAAGTGTGATCATAAGTCTGACACTTGTTGCCGGAGGTAAAATACACCTAAAACATGAATGCACAGTAAAACCAACACACAGAGAAAAATATAGATTATTGGATTAGGGAGAGAAGATGCATTAATTGATGATAATACAACCATAGTTCTGACACTCAACACTCAGTTCAACTTGCTAAGCAAATGAGTTCAGTAAAAATGAAAGATGAACCATAGTTCTAAACTCAACACTAAGATTCGACTTGCTAAGCTAAGGTATTCAAACAAATGGAAGACTAAGATTACAAAGAAACAACCTTTGCTAGCAAACTAATATCTTGTCCTTATATAGAAGATCCTATCATAACACACTGATGAAACACATCCCCAGTTCTGAGTTAAACTCAAATGATAAGCAAATGAATAGAGAAAAAAATTAGAACAGCGAAAATACCTATAAAAATAACTAAAACCTCTTCAGCTCAATGATTTTGGACTTGCTGAAAATAGGTTTAGGATACTATACACAGAAACTTCACATAAACTTGCAGCAGAACTGTTATAACTCTAAGATGCCATTAGCTTCCTTTAAAGTAAAGGCAAAATAAAAACTTAGACTTAAAAATAAGTTTTACATATTAATCTGAGAAATTATAGCACAATGTGCTTGTGAAAATGTATGCTTAGCTAGTATGTCAACTCAGTGACCCAGCGTAATTCAACTCAAAGTGCATGCTTGTACAAATTTAATAATCTTAGTTTAGTCAAGGTAATTCGGTCTTACTGCAATAGTTGTCTCAAGTTCTAAAACCACAAATGCCTTCCCTTTCTGTCAGTTGAGCACAATTTTAAGCAGAGCTTATCAACAATATGAGGGAACTTTCTGCTGATTCATGTGGGTGGTTAGGTGATGCATAATGGTGAAAATAGAATAGTTTGGACTTCTGGCTTACCAATGTTGATCCTCTTATTCCAGCTGCTGCACGTGAGAGCATTGCAGAGGGCGTAACCTATGTGAAGTAAGATGCATGATTGTGAGTCCACCATAAAGGCAAAATATTATAGCCATCTTACATAAACATGCAAATTCCATAGCTACCTTATGTGAACATGCAAAAATTTCAACCACCTGATAACTGATTAAGAAAATAAAGAAAGCATGCTGAAGATTAAATCTCTGATGCTATCAAAAGAAGTCACTTCATTAGTGTTTGACAATACACATCTATTGTTGTTAGGCCACCATAAAGGCAAACAGAAAATCACTTGGTTAACTTGAATTCTCTAGTTCATTTTGATACTTGAGGAAAGTTGCTGCTTCAGATACTTTTCTTGGTGGGCGGGGTGCAGTTTGGGACATGGCTCTTTTTGGGCCAGGACAGAAGTCAGCTTTGAGAGATTGCTCTTCTCCCCCTTCTATTCATTTATTAACTTTTTTGGATAACGGTGGTGTCGGTACTGGATCAACTTACATGCACCACAACTATCCACTGGATAACTCCACCTAGCTTAGGCAGAAAAGGAAAAAATTAAGTACTTTTTTTGCCTATGTTGGATTTAAACGGTAATCTTCCATGGTCTTAATTCTAATTTCATCAACCTCAAGGATAAGACCATGTGTGATCAACTTTCAAGATTACTCATACAAATTTTGGTATTTAATTTTTGAATATGCTTAAGAAATAATAGATTTATCTTTTCTTTCCCCAGTTTTTCAATAAAAATGCACTGTGAATAATAACATGAGCATGTGGCTATACACCTAGCTCTATTTTTTCATTCATTGTTCGACACCCCACAGTATCAGTAATCAACTAGATGAAGATTATACAGACAAGGATGTCTAAAATATCTGCAAATTTTAGCACCTGCAATACGTATATAGTAGAATAAAATGCCCATGGAATACCAGTGATATGAGAACTTTAATACCTTCAAACTTTCTCGCATCATAACATAGAGAAGACCGGGTGTTTCTTTCTGTATCATACTTTTGGTAGCTTCAGGGGTAACATCCCTAGGTGTACAGCCAGTCCCACCTGTCTCGTCCAGTAAAAGTATGAGAGAAACAAGATGAAGAATGAAGGTTCTAGATGACAACTTTGTGTTGTGAAAGAGCCATTTCAGTAGAAAAATAAAAATAAATTGACTTATTGCTGCTCCAGCCATTGAAATGATACTAGTGAATGAAAACCAGCAAGTCATTCATAAATATTTTATTGCTTGAAAAAGAAACGGACCATGGCCATTATAGCTCACATACCAAGGGTAAGAATAAGATCCACTTTGTCAACGTCACTCCACTTCTGCAACATGTCTTTAATCTTTTGCACATCATCTGGCACAACAGCTGTTGCAACTATACTTGTCCCTCCAAGCCTTTCTGATGATGCATTGACGACAGAAACTGCCCTTGGACCACTGCAAGATCACATAGCATAAAGAAATTGGACCATTTAATAATCAAGGAAGGCAAGGCTTTTTTTTTTTGTAACTAACATTTTGTATTAATCACCAAAGCATCAACATTACAGATCTATATCTAGTTGACATACAAGCTATCACATCAGAGAAAAAGAAACTACATCAAAACTAGCTAACCAGTCTATCTCTTAAGGCAACAAATCTCTAGCTAGAATAACAAGTTGGTAGAAACTGTGCTCTAACACTACACATATATGCTATCTCCCTGGTAATGACTTCATAATCTCTGGCTTTCTTCTCAAAGACTCCCTGATTCCGCTCTAACCATATGGCATAGACACATTTAGTGTATCCAATTTTAAAGGCCTGACCTCTCATTGCTCTTCCCTTTGCATTCTTCATCACACATTCAGGGAAGGTTTTTAGTCGGCTCTAGCATTTCCTCGGAGCACGGAAATATCAAGTGGCCATGTAAATTCAATCCAAGATGAAGACAGTGTTAATGCAGAGAAAAGAAGAGGGAAAACAAAAATCAATTGAAGAATCAGCCTATGCTAAACTCAAACTAGAATATCTATGCATTTGACAAAATGTTCACTTGCAGATGAGACACTTTAACCGGAAAACAAACAGAAATATTGGCCTATCTAATCAATTGTACAATGGCAGTTCTCTTATCCATGTAAACACCAAGCAAAAAATAGAAAGAATACAGAAGTAGGTCTAGAAGAAGAAAAAAAGTAAACATCCCCACTGCAAAGTTTCAACTTGTCAAATAATGATTACCATCCTTCCGGTTCTTTTATCATTTAGGCGTTTAGGATGGTAAATTTTGCCTCTTCTGAAAGCACTAAGTGGTATGATCCTAATTAACAATACATGATCCATTCAAACACCAAGTAATATGAAGTAGTCTGCATAATATTGTAGCAATGAATGTGGGTACTCACATGTTCCACTTGTATACGGAGTAATATCAGATTTGCTACTTTTCCTTTTGCATCACTTAAGTGACCCTTTCGATATGACGAACCAAAAAGGTGTATCCTGATGCGACCTTTCTTTGTTAAAAAAAAAGGGGGGGGGGGGGGGGCCACATAAAATAATAGTTCCACTCTTATTAATAGTTACTATAAAGTTTTTTGAGGTACTTCCAATTCTCTTGCAAATAGTTAAAGGTAAAATCTTTCCCGAGCAACTTTCACTTAAAATTTTGAATCCAAAAGCACTATAATCTAGGTGATGAAGCTGTTGCTTTTCCCGTTTCATTTTCTTTGTGGGTGGGTGGGGGTTGGCTCAGATTGAAGCTCATTATGAAGGTCGAAAAGCACATCATGCTAGACAGATAGCTGTGGAGTGTCTCAAAGAACAAAAAGAGGGAAAACAACAATTATTTAAAGTAACCAGCCTATGATGAAGTCAAAATAAAATATCTAAGCATTTGACAAAATTTTCACTTGCAGATGAGACATTTAACTGGAAACTAAAGAAATAGCAACCACTCTAATCAATTGTATAATGGTAGTTCTCTTATCCATTCAAAAACCAACCAGAAAATAGAAAAATACGGCTGTAGAGGAGGTAGAAGGAGAAAGGAAGTAAAAATGCCCACTGCAGAGTTTCAACTTGTCAAATAATGACTACCATCCTCCCAGTTTTTAAATCATTTAGGCATTTAAAATGATAAATTTTGCCTCTTTTGGAAGCAGTAAGTGATATGATCCTAATTAATGATATATGAGCCATTCAAACAGCAACTAATATGAAGTAGCTTAATATTTGTAGCAAAGAGTCTGTGTACTCACATGTTCGACTTTTACATGGAGTAATGTCAGATTTGTCATTTTTCCTTTTGCATCACTAAAGTGACCCTTTTGGAACGACGAACCAAAAAGGTGTATCCTGATGCGACCTCAAAAGTCTAAGGGAGGGAGGTGTATCCCGATGCATCTCTTTCAATTTCAAGAATTGAAATTTGATGTGTCGGTTGCACCATCATGTCACAGACAAGGAGTGGTGAACTAAAGAAATAGTATGTCATTTATAGTGGCCACAGAGACAAATTATATAATAGTTCAACTCTTATAATGGTTGCCAACGACTACAAATTTTGATGTACTTCCTCTTTTCTTGCAAAATAGTTAAAACTTAGAGGTACCATTTTGCAAAATTTTGAAGCTTTTATTTTTCTCTTTTTCTTTGTGGGTGTTTGTGGGTGGGGGTGGGGGTGGGGGGGCAGCAACTCATTATGAAGGTTGAAAAGCATGTCACTCCTTGTTAGACGGCTAGTTGTGGAGAATCCCCCAATGGATGGAAAAATAAGGAGTGTCTCAAAGAACGAAAAGAGGGAAAACAAAAATGATTTAACGTAACCAGCCTATGATGAACTCAAAATAGAATATCTAAGCATTTGACGAAATGTTCACTTGCAGATGAGACATTAAGGATGGTAAATTTTGCCTCTTCTGGAAGCACTAGAGCAATATGATCCTAATTAACGATATATGAGCCATTTAAACACCAAGTCATATGAAGTAGATTTATATATGTAGCAAAGGGTCTGTGTACTCACATGCTCCACTTTTACACGGAGTAATATCAGATATGCCACTTTTCCTTTCGCATCATTATAGTGACCCTTCTGGAATGACGAACCAAAAAGGTGTATCTTGACGCAACCTCTCTTTACAAAAAGGTAGGGCAAGGGAGGTGTACCCTGATGCATCTCTTTCAATTCCAAGAACTGAGAACTGATGTGTCAGTTGCACCCTCATGTCTCAGACAAGGAGTGGCGAACTGAAGGAATAGTATAGTCATTTAATATAGTAGTCATTGAGGCAAATTCTCTCTCTCTGTCTCTGTGTGTGTGTGTGTGGGGGGGGGGGGGGGGGGGGGTCATTATAAAGTTTGAAAAAGATGTCACTCTCTTGTTAGATGGCTTGCTGAGGAGAATCCCCTAGTGGGTGGAGAAATGAGGAGTCACTGATGGTCTTCACGATGACCACTCTACGCATCTCAATGACAAATGAAGTTGGTTTTGAAAAATGACCATCCCAGAATAACTCAGGATGTGCTTCTTCAAATAAGTTACTGGTTATTATATAAGAACACGCCAAAATGGTCTTAATTCCCTCTTTCTATCTCAAGACAACCAATCTAAGCACATCAATAAGAAATGATATGGGATATGCATGTCATGAACAAATTACTAGCTAACAAGATATAGCATGCAAGTAGTGCACTCTTTCCTCTAAAAAACTATCAGCATGAATGCAGAAGAATAAGGATAAAGGGGACAAGAAAAATAATCAAAAGAATAAGGAAATAGGGAATTGCCTTCGATTAAGATATTATGAAACATTGGTATATATGGAACATAAGTTCAAAACAACTGAGCAACAAATGGAAAAGACAGAGGAGCAGCTTCGTACTTAAAAATTACCTGCGATCAGGTCCCAATCCTGTGGCAACAGTATCACTTACTGTAAGAATAGCTACCTTGAATTCAGATGCTTCAGAACTGCCAGCATCTGCAGCTGCTAGCTTATGTTCTTGTTGGGTGCTACTTAAGTCTGTCAATTGCAGGTTCCTGGTCCCAGGGAAATTGCTTATATCAGAAATTAGAATTGCAGACACTGAAGCACCAGCAGGTACTGAAGTTTCTGAAGCTGGAAGCTCTAACAAAGCATTGGCTGACTTCATACTCAGAAGTCGACTACTAATTTGATGGCCTGTACTCTCAGCTATGAACCTGTAAATCATAAAGAGCGAAAAGAAGCTTTTGATGTCATTCAATGGCCACTGCAACAGTCTGCTAATAGAGCATGAATGAGGTATTATACTTGATATAATATTGGGTCTTCATACTCCTGAGTTCCCTTCAATGAACGATTACTAAATCTAATTACCTTAATTAATAAAAGTTTGCCTTGTAGAAGATTAAAAGAAAAAAAGTTCTTCAGAAAAGCATGTTACTTGAAAACCTATAATATCATGCAGATAAGCAAGGATTGCCTGCCAGTAACTAGATTAGCTTAGGTCCCTCATCGCGGCATATTCATGGTCTTCACCTTGTAATGCATTGCAAAATACGTTCTCTTTCAACTTCCTCTTGGACAACTTCAATTTGACCCCTCTTCCCTCTTCCCCAAAACAAAATATCAATCAACTGCTCTACTTGGGGTTGACTAAATGAATGAACTACAAAGTGATTTAGACCCATTTGATTCCAATAACTAAATTATCTTATAAGGCGAACTAGGAGTAATATAAAACTGGAGGTTCTCTGAACTCACATCTCGTCCCTACCTCGACATAGAAGTCTTTAAGCAATGCTATGTGGATACAGTCCCACAATATCCCATTTCACGATATGTACAGTTACACTAGAATCCACCCCCAACACAATTTGAGAAAGCTAGGATTTTACAGGCAAACAGCGAAAGAAGCAAAAAATGCAAAATCTAGTGACCTATGAACCGTGTTATATGAAAAATAAACATAGGGAGGCATGAAATTATATCGTTACAAATACGTCAAATTATGGATTTATTGAAATATTGTACATTCAAGACCGCAAAACAAAGTTGAAAGAATTGCATCCACATCAACTGATTTTTAATTTACTGAATAAGCTCATATATCAAGCACTTCCACCATTTGCAATATGTGATACATCAGACAGAGTAAACAAGAAGGGAGCTTTCTTAGATTAAAATCCAAGAGAACAGCATCTATGACACCAGTAAGTGCATTTGGAAAATGATATTTTGACCAATGTATTTGGAAAATGATACGAACTACTAAACTTCAAAAGTTTACCCTTGAAAGATTATAGTTGGATAGAACTGCATGTTCTGAAAGAAAGAGAAACAAAAACAGAAAATACAAGGCTTACCCTTGATAACCCGACCCATCATTCAACTGCCAGGAGATAACAGCTCGATGGAATTCTAAACGGTGAGGATCTGTCTTTACTGAATGCTTTAGACGAGCTTGCACTCTACAATTGTTAGAAATGGATACTGCTTTACTGAGATTGGACAGCTATAAATCACCCAAAAATTGAATAGGAAAAGGATTGAGTGAAAGAGAGAGAAGAGGGCTTCTTTTATCAACTCTTTGCAACCTTGGAAGATGTGGGTTTGCCCACCCAGAGAGGTGCTTAATGGCTGGAACCACAAAGAGATGGAAACAGACCAAACAGCTCACAGGATTTCCAGGTAGCCCAAATGCAAGAATCTTACTGGAAGTCCTGTCAGATGATCCGGGAAGGATCTCAGCAAATGTGAGAGGCTTTCCTGGTTTCATGAGAACCTGATTTGCAAAGAAAGACAGTAAGTACTTATTTTCTGAATTTATAGACACAAAATGTGTCGATACAAACAAGAAACACCTAGATATACATATATGTACAAACTCCCAGCTCAATCCTATAAACATACACAGGGAGTGTTACCATATGAAAATATAAGCTTCCAAAATCTGTATACAGATATTGCCAGCATTACCTTCTGAAATAATACTCTCCCTTTCTTTTGAAGTAAAGGCTTCACAAAATCCCGGTCTCCCATGGAAACACCTCCAGAGGAGAGAAGGATGTCAATTCCAGAAGCAAATGCATTGTCTAATATCCTCTCAATCTCCTGCTCATCATCACGAGCTATACCAAGATCAATAACTTTGCACTGATGCTGTGTTGCAGCAGTTAGGATCATTGCACGGTTGGAGTCCCTGATCTGCTTATGATAAAGTGAAATTAAGTAAAATACACCAGAGGCGAATGTCTACACCTAATACAGTGTTCCGTTTGCAATTTAGAAAACCTAGGTAGACCTAAAATCACATAGAAAGAATGTGTCTCAAAAGACTAACAATCTCTTAGAACCCATGCACACTTAGCGAAAACAGGATACAATGGAAGAGAAAAATCTAAAGAGGTGATACGAAATACTCGGAATATGTTTAGTCGTGTTAGTACGTTCACTTTGGGTCCAATGTGTTATATGAGTCTTTTATTCCTCAAAGATATATATGCTTTCTATTTTATTTTTACTTTTGTATATCAACTTATGATAAGCTTAATTAATGGAGCGGCATTATCATCAACTTGTTTGGATTGAGGCATAATTGTTATATTACATTTGTGATACATCAAGGGTCTCCCTATTCTAAATCATATGCAATGTCAATCTTTTTTTAATGGAACAGACCAAGCAAAAGTATTCAAAGAAAATCTATTTCAAGTGTGTGAATGATTCGAAGGGACATTTGCAGATACTTGTATCAAGATATTGTATTAGTTGAATATTATTTTTTTTGACGACAAGGGAAACCCGCAGCCGCTACCCTTTTGGGTGCGCACAGGGTAAAACCCCGCTCCTATGCAATAGCTCGCAAACCACATAGGAGAGGTAACCCGCACTAGGGAAGCCTAGTGCGACGAGCTCGACCCAGAAGGCAAATCCCTTGCTTTCGTTGGCAAGGGGTTTCGAACTTGAGACCTCCAACATGGAAGTCCCAAGCTCAAACCACGGGGTCACCCCGAAGGGTTATATTAGTTGAATATAATAGACAATATTCACATATTCAAGCAAGACCTGCCGAACACTTCTATTTCTCCCATATAATAGTAAGATTAGATGGTTAAAATTAGGTGAAAGTGATATACAATATGAAGTTACCGACAAAGTCAAAGCCAGTCTAAAGCTCAACATAAATTCTCAAGTTGAAATCATAGAAATGTGAATATTAATACTGTATATGATTGGACAAGATCAACGTAAAGCATTTAAGAAAAGGCAGACATAGAATCACATGAAGGGAAGTTGCCTCAAAAGACCTTCAATTCTGCAATCAATTCGAATTTAGCAAAGAATAGAAAATAGGAAACCCATGATTCATACAGGAAATGTCAACTGGTTGGAATTACGCTCAATTGTTGTTGATACACTAAAAATAGAAGCAGCATATACTAGCCAGAGACTTGTATGTCAGTGTAAAAATAAAAGATTGACTCAGAAATTCCAATTTGAGATCACCCTTTATTTGCCTTGGAATAAAAATATTGTAGCATTAACGTATTGACCTGAATGAAGTGGAATTTGAAGTCAACTGATATACATTTTTCACACAAGAAGTCCAGCATTTCAATGAACACATACTATATATGGATAGTTCGTGACGAGAATTTATGAACGATTCTAGTTTTTTGGCAAAATATTGAAAATTGAATTGTGACTTCTTGATAAAGAAGAAAATTAAATAAAGATATTCATCACGTCTGGTAAATCATGTGCAAATATACCATGAGTCTCACCCATATTAGTTTATCAATGTTCTTTGGGACAACAAATATAGAGGAATTGCTTTCAAGTATATGAGAATCGTGAATTATTTTCAGCAGTTTGTTCTTTTTAATTAACACTAGTGCTTTTGGTCTTCGTAGAGAAGGAAACTTTTCTTATGGAAGTGTGCTGTGCTTGCTACTTTCTGGTGTATTTGGCTTGAAATAGTGCTACACTGTCCCACATAACAGTTTTCTAACCATCATAATGATGCAAGGAAACAAGATAGTTTTATAAGATAGCATTACAGGATCTTCACATGGATTCTTGTGAAATTCATGCCTCAAGATTGCTTCTGTTGTTTATTCACCGTAAGCTCATAGGTTTGACCTATTCAATCACCCACAGGGAGCCCTTTCAGAGAGGTGCTTTTTGACAAAAGTACTTTCCAACTCAATTATAGGATCTAATAGCTTTGGGGTAGAAATACTCCGTCCAAAATAGTGTTTGACCGAATCACGAAAGTACTATAACCAAATGTTAGATTTATTATATTCTTTTTAGTGAAAACAGATACTTGGATAAAGATGCTATTTTATTATGTTTTTTTTATAAGGAGCATCAGATATTGTTTTAGACTAGCAAGCTTTTTCGGAACTTTAGAACAGTTCAAAGGAACTTCAACTGAGGCAGATTGCATGATATGGTTAAGGAATAAGCGCAGAAAAATTTACAGTGCAAGCAGCATACAGAGTATTCACAACCTCAAACAATTAGAGTGGGACTTGGCCTTGGAAGATGATTTGGAGGGTTAAATTCCCCCACAAAGTAGTGTGCTTCTCTTGGTTGCCAGCCAGAGAAGTTGTACTCACACAAGATACACTCATGAGAAGATGTTCCAATCTTTGCTCAAGGTGTTTTCTTTATGGCAAGGAAGCAGAGACAATCTCTCATCTCTTTCTCCACTGCAGCTGGACTGACCAGTTGTGGAAGATTTTCATTAACTTGAGGGGCATTAGCTGGACTATGCCGGGAAGAGTAGCTGAGGCACTGAAATGTTGGAACAGCGATACCAATCCCTCCAATCAGAAAGAGAGATGGAAAATTGTCCCAGCTAGCATTTTGTGGACTGTGTGGGGAGAAGGAAACCAAGTTTGTTTTGAAGACAAAGCCATTAGTATACAGAAACTAAAGATGAAATGTTTAGGGCTTCTCTTTTTTGGGGGAACATAGCTTAATGGAAGAATTAGAATCAATTTATAATGTACTAGATTCCTTATGAGAAGATTAAGGACTAGGAGCTTCTTTTTTTTTGCTCATCTGGATGTGAATTTGGGGGACTACACCCCCTTTGTGTAGTTTGTTATTAATACACAAAAACGTTACCTGTTCAAAATAAAATTGTTTTTAGAAGAAAATAAAATCATAGTAGCTTCTACAACCTGACCACGATTTAAACTCCCAACTGTTGGTTCTACAAGCTCATCCCCTGTTGACAAGACACCAATTGTTGGACAGGGATACACCTGTTTATCAGCAATCCAAAACACAACATGATTGCACAAGAATTGGCATGGAAAAAAGGAAGATATAGGCAGACATTCTGGGTTATAACATTTAAACTGCAAGGAAATAAAACAAATACCTTCACTGCGACAACACCTACTGTAGCGAGTAGACCAATTTCTGCAGCACCTAATCGCTCTCCAGATTTCAGTACGATAGTACCCTGTGCAATGTCAGAACCCTGGAAAAGACAATTTTAATGCAGTTGAAAAGAACCAACTAAGTAATCATAGTGGTAGTCATATGGAGTAAGTAATTGAAAGCAATGGTTTCAATTTCAAGGCCTATAGCATCCTTCTAAACAAGAACACCCGAATAATAAATTTAAGCAGCTACAAGGAGAACGGATCTCAAATAAGCAATATTAAAAAATGCAGTTCATGGCTTGCAGGGGTCAAGAATTTTATGAAGATGCAGTAAGACTGACTTGACTCCAAAACAGTGGGTTGTCATATTTGAGCAAAAGATAACAAGTTAACAAGCACTATTAGGCTGTAAGCTGTCCCTAGTTCAGACATGCAAAAAGACCAACATGTCTATTGAGCTCACTTGTCCCTCGTATGGTCTACCCCGGGTAGCACAAATTCCTTATAGCCACACCAATCAGCAGTAGGACAGCAATAGACTTCAATCAGCTTAATGTATCGTTAGGTCTGAGGGTGCAGCTCATTGCCAGATACTGTATGAATTCATTTTCTCTTTTTAATTTTTATGACGGTGGTACTGGGAGGCCAGCTTGAACCCACCTCGACTAATTCCCCTGGATACCTGCTACCTCTCACCAGCACAGGTACCGGATAACTCTGTCTACCAAAGCTTAGACAGATGAGAAGAAACATCAAGTGGTTTTTGTCTCTGTTGGGATTAACAGGCTCTAGTTAATACAACTAATCACTTCAACAGACAATAGCACTTACTAAACTATGTGGATTATTTTTCTGAAAATTTTCATGCCAGTATCCAGACTTCTACCGATCAACCATCCAGAAATGGGAAGTCATTCTGCCACATCAGTCACTCACACTAGCTTGCAATCAACACAGACATCCATATAAGTAAAATAGCTTTTGGATCACATGGTAAAATAATTGTCCAATTAATCTCTACTACTTCATCTTTTTGTTTTAAAAATAACCCAGTTGTTTCCTATATAAAAAGAATGTTTTGCTTTGCAGAGAATGGAACACTATCAAAAAATTCCTTCTTAAAAAAAAATCTTCCAGCCTACAAGCAACAAATTCCACAATGATATTCAAACAGACATTATTTTCCAGAAAACAAAAGAACACATCAAACCAACAATAAAACTGTTCTACAATCGGAACTCTATTCTACCAAGGCATAAGACATACCACAGGTACAGCATCAAGTTCTTACCACTGCACGAATATCAACTCCAGGGCTAGTTTGCTTCAATATTCGCACTCGCTTCCGTTCAGCTGAAGCAACTGAAATTGATTCAGTGTCCTCTACTTGAACAACAGCATCAGCACCATCAGGCACTGGACCTGGATAGGTGTACAGCAAAGAAAAATTAATTGACACCCAAGACAGTACTAGTTGGATGACCATTTGTCGAGAGAAATAGAGTCATCCAAACCCACCAAAATAGAAATTACATCCAACAAACTGGACCAGATTGATTGCTCGTTATCTTCAAGGGGCTTGTGAGCTACAAACTCCAGTTGCAATAGGTTAATAATATGTAAAGGGTTCATTTGGTTTGGGACTAATTGCGCGCGAGGACTATAATGCAGGAATTGTTGCGTGAATAATAATGTGCGGATTGTGTGCAGCGAACAATAATGTAAAAAATGTTTAGTGAGCATGGATTGCTTATTTTAGGTGCATTTTTTGTCTTTAGCTAATCCAACTTATGTATAGCTAACACATGTATTTTTATTCCACATTCTATTCCACCTAAAATAACACATAGAATCCTGCATAATTTATACTGTATTAGCAATGCAGGATTTAATACTACAAACCAAAGGCTAAATCAATTATGTGAAGTTTATATCACCAACTGAATCTGCATTAATTATATCAATACATACACACAGCAACACAAAGAGGTAATTTTTCAGAATCAAGAATACAGATAGAACACACAATACAAAAATACATAAATGCATACACACAACAATACAAAGAGGAGGATTTTCAGAATCAAGAATACAGATATAAAAAGATAGAGATAATACAACAATTTCGTTACTTAAAAAGAAAAAGAAAAACTTCGAAATTTGGGAGTTTTAGTTCTGGTTCCGGTTCGAGTTCTGCCGATTGAGTTCTTGTTGGATCTCGTCGATTCTGACATCAAAATTTGTTTCGTTGCAGTTGTATTTTTATAATTTCTGTTTTAATCTTCAATATGGTCTTAGTTTCTTAAATGTTATGTTTAGGGTTTTTTTTCATTCAAGCTCACTTGTATTTTTGAGTGATTTATACCCTGGGTTCTTTATTTTTGCGTAATTTTGACAGTTGAGAATTTCCTCATTGGTTGGTTTCTTAGGGGTAAAATAACATTCTTATAAATTTCATTTCAGCGAGTTTGGTCAATGATGAAGTCTCAATCCATATCCCAATAAAATGACTTCAGTCTCAGAACAAGCGGACATGCATATAGATTCAGCACATAAATGTGACTCTTCACACTTATATCCCAAGACAACATAAATGGTGGTAGTAAAAATCGAATTAATCTTTTAACAGGAATAATTGCCCGAACCTTAACACTTCTATTATCCTTTCAATTTCAATTATATCAAGCCACAAAACTCACAAGTCACACCCTGAAGCTCAAAACAGAGCCTGAATATCACTGAGGATATTATTTAATAGGAGCTTTCATGCCTAATAAGAGTCGGAGTTTTCTAGCTAACCCCAAGGCCTATTTAGATTTTTTTTGCTCCATGCCTTATTTCTGCTCTAACAAGAAATCTAAGATGAGGGAGTTAGAAGTCGGATTTGAAGATGGACTTTCCCTATATGACATGTCCTGCCCTCAACTTTATCCCTAGAGCTTCAAATGGAATTTCAGTCTGAACGCGGGATCTAACAAGTGGTCACACCAGCACCTACCAACAACACAATCTTCCAACGACACAATATATGTTATAGTTAGATGTCAAGCATCAATGTTTCCCTATAAGGATGTTTCTTTGCTTGTTTTTTGATATAGCTCTATATTTTACCAAGATCAACAAGATCAAATATATAGTCTAGGGATAAAGGTATGGATCTAACACTATCAAAGGAACCACAATATCTGAACAAACAGACCTCCAGTAGTTACATATGCAACAGTCCCAGGAGTAACCGTCACACCAAGTGCATCATTTCCTGCTCTTGATTCAGTAATTACAGGATATTCACCAGGTCCATCAGCGGCAACAACAGCATACCCGTCCTGCAACAGGTCCACCCAAAAGAAAGTTAACCATACCCCTCAAAGAGGGAGGCAACAACATAAAAGAAACTATTTATCAAGATGCCTTCTGTTGAGCTATTTTCTGCTTCCAACTGAAGTAACTATATAAACATTCAGTCTCATCAATTTATATCTTTAGCCATCTCCCGTTTCTCTTTCATCTTCCGAACTGATACTGTTTCTATTTCTATCTCGAATCCATCTTAATCTCAAGTTTATCATGTATTGTCAATTTAACAACCGCCCCACCCCCCACCCCCCAAAAAAAAAATCAAAGCCCATTGATCGTGAGAAATACTCCTTGAACAAGCTGACATCTCGCATTTTCTGAATTTCTCTATGACCGGAAAATTCATCAGCTTCACAGTGCTGTTTCACCATTAGAACTAATTATATTACAACTTTATTCTAATTTCTAGGAGTTATTCATTCAAATCTATTCAGACTTATTATATGGTCGTAACATAAAAATAATAAACAAATGCATATAATAATTAAAATTTGAATGATAAACTTTGAAACCCAAAAAAACAATGTATTTAATGATTGAGATCTTAATAATTAACAGACCTTAATTTAGTGCAAACAAATGAAACCTAACTCCATTAAGTGGTGAAAAGCATAGGGAAGGGACATCATCCATCAGTTTAGAAGTGGGAACAGAGAAATCCCTCTTGGCCATTATTGGAAAAAAAGAGCAAGCCAGCCATAAATTAGAATTCTTGTTAATTTAACATAGTTACTCAGGTACTATGATTGATTGCACTTCTATGAAGCAAAATCATTTTGGGGAGCCTGAATAAAGGAAATTAGTCTATGGAAAATTCATATAGAGTTAGACATAGTTAATATTGTTATGTGTCACATGTTCGTTGATTGGAAGGGTTTTTATCTCCTTATGATCTTGAGCAATCCTCACCTAACGAGCTAGCATTGTTTGGTCAAATTAGCCTCAAAGTCCATTTACCAATCCTATCTATTTTAAACGAGGCTTAGTTGATAGATTGATTAAAGAGGTAGATGAAAACCATTTTGATAGCAATAACCAAAAGCCAGCAGATTTGGAACTCATGATACTGTCATTCAAACAGTGGCCTCTGAATCATCACGTTGTCTGTAAATGGTAATCATCCTACCTACGCTACCTAACCCTCACAAGAATGGGTTTTTATCTCCATTTGATCTTGAGCAATCCTCACAACACCAGCTAGCTTAGGTCAAACTGCCTCAAAGTCCATTTTCTTTACCAATCCCATCTACTTTAAACGAGGCCAGATTTGGAACTCATGATACTGTCATTCAAATGGTGGCCACTTAACCATCAGGTGGCCAATATAAGGACAATTATCCTTCTTTCGCCACCTAACTGTGACGGAGCCAGAATTTTTACTAAAGCTGTTCAAATATTCAAAAGTAAACACACCAAGAAGCCAAAGGGGGTTCAGCATCTAATTCCCATAAAACTATGTAATTTTCCACCAAAAGGAAGTCCAGATGAACCCCTTGACCCTATCTGGCTCCACCCCTACACATAACCCCTCCAACCCCCCAACAGTTAAGACACTCCAACCTGCGAAAAGGGGCATCAACTATATAAAGATAATAACTTTCCCAGAAAACCCATGTCATTAATTCCAAAATTCAACAACTAAACACCAAAAGAAAAGTCAATTAACACTAACATATACAACATATTTTCCAATATCGAGCAATACCCATTTGATAAAACAGTACATAAGTATGAAAAAATAGTACCTTTATAGATGCCGGATATGGAGGAAGAGGGTCAGGCGCAGTGATATCCTCAGCCAAAACTTTGCCTAAAACCTCATGAATAGGCAAAGTCACAGGCGGCAAACGCTGAGCCACATTTAGCACAATCTCAAGTGCTTCTTCAACAGTTATCATCTTGTTTGTGTTAGTTGAGATTTGGGTTCCTCCATTTTCGCCCATTTTCTTTGAGCTCTTCAACACTCCAAATGAGTCGATGAACTAGTACTTGCTATAGTAAGGTAAAAGGGGGTTTAGAAAAGATTTTTTTATTTTTTTATTTTTTTCAAAAAAGATTAAATAAAAAATATTCCAAATTAAAAATTTTATTGGTCATAGAAGAAGAAATGGATTTTCCTTTATTTTCCACTTTCAAAATTTAGAAAAAATAAATAAAAGTTTGTAAAAATACATAATTTTCGAATGTTATATAATATAATTTACGTAATCTAATTTATTTATGTTTGTATCAATTCGTTATTTCGAGTTTTATCATATTTCATATAATTCTAAAATCTGTATAACTCAATTATACAAATAAACCTGTGAATCATTACTTTCCAAGGGTAAATTATTGATCTCTCTCACTCGCTTCTTTCAATTTCACTTACCAGATACAAAAATACATATGTATACCGATAACATATATGCACATATCCTACTGATATACATATACAATTCACTTCTCTCCTCCCTTTCACAACCTGGATTGTCACTCTCCTCCCTATAACATGTAAGTATGAACCGTAATCAACAAATTATAGCTATGGAACATAGTTAAACTATTTTTGAGTGGCTATATACGAAAGCTTTTCTTAAAAATATAATATAATAAATTTATCATTTTATTGCTAGCTGGGTAAATTGTCCGCGCTTTGCGCGGTGGTGCACTACGTCAATAATCTACTTTTAAATATTTGATAATATAAGTGTTTTCGAGAGGGTAAAACCCTATGATAGATTTTCAAGAATATTTTATCGAAAGAAGATATGAAATGTTTTTTAATCTTAAAACAAAACAAAAAATTGATTCCAAGTGTTTATGAATTTTGTTAATAATTCTTCATTTTATTGTTCATCACCAAAGTCTTTCGGAAGATACATAATTATTTTATTGTCTATATTTGTATGTTCAGAAAGTTGCACAAACATTTTCTATCATCTATTGCGAGTGTTTTTCTCCTACTCAATGATTCTACCTACAAAATCTAAATATTTTACTTTTAATATAATTAGTTGTGTACTTGATAAGTTTAAAATATAAAAATACATCTCTTGGATTTCAATGAAATAATATTCGTGGCTCAAATAATTTGGATTAAATGATGTTTTGGCAAATCCCTTATTCAAAATTTTACTTAGTCGATGACACTACTTTCATAGACAAAAGACATATTTTGTGTTTATGTTTCGATAAATATGATTAAAACTTAATTTTTTGGGACTTTTAATCTAATGTTATAGGGAGATAATTATTTTCTTTATATTTAATTAATATAAATTCATCCTACTTTGAGGGGTAATTCATTGACTCCAATCCAACATTTGAACCCTAAACATTTAATTAAGGTTGAGTACAATACTTACCATCCCACTACATTTCTTTATTATTTGGATGTCACTAATCGATTCAATGCCTCGATAAAATAGAAAGTTAAATAAATAAAACTCTAAGGTCCTGTAGAACTACCTAGCTTTTGAACACTCATAGTTCCTTCTTGGACATTTCATGGATCTTTTATCCAGTGAAAACACTATAAAGATCAAAGTCATTTATTTCAAAAGTTTAAGAATTATAATCTTCATGACACCAACAATGTAATGGCTACATTAAACTCTTGATTAACATATTTTTACTTCAACATAATAATCAAAAGCATAAACATAAACAACAAAATCTAAAACATGTACTCAAAAATAAAAATTAATAAAATAAACATAAATTAATGACTGTAAAAAATATACCAGGATCTTCAAGTAATAAAATGAAACATAAAGGAATAAGCTGAGCCCACTGAATGCACAATATCTCTTAAGAAAATTACTTCATTTTAGAAATCGAGGTTTAAAGGAATAGATCCTCTCAAGGCAGAAAGATTTTATTTGGCAGTGTGTTGATACAATAACAATGGTGTCACTGAGCCATTAAACAGGAGCAAACTGTACAAATATTTAATTGTGCAGAAGAAGAAGTAGTTCAGAATTTTCGTTGAATTAATAAAATGAGAGAAAATCTATTTATTTATAGACAACAAAGAGTAGTGTGAATAAATGTTTATTGTGTCTTATCGAAATGGTCGCAACACTTTGGACAAGTCAAAATCTTTCATACATATCATTTTTTTTTTTATAAAAGTTGTAACTCTTCATTAAATTTTCAACTCTCCATAAAAGTTGTAACTCTTCGTAAAAGTTACAACTTTTTATAAAAAATCGCAACTTTTCATGAAAGAAAAAAGTTTATATTGAAAATAAATAAGTTAAAAGTGAATCCTGGTTTGTGATTGCGCCATATAGGCGAGCTTATGATTCTCTTTTAAATAAATATATGATTAGTAAAATACCTGTCAAGTGAAACACGAGTTAATTTGGAAAAATTATTTAATTACATAAACATTTCAATCATCTTTCTTAATTCTCCCCATGGTCTGAAATAATTACATTTTCTCTCGGATTTAAAAATCCCATACCAAAATTTAAGTCATATAAATGTGAATCATATTAAATAATAGATACTTACTATTTACACATATATGATGTGATTCACATGTATCATAACACGAGCGAGATATGAGAGTGGCGAGTGATATGGGAGGCGAGCGAAATTTGTTTATGTATCATAGATATATGTGAATCTACTCGGATACAGTGTATCTAAAACAAATTACACCTAATTTTGACTCCATGTATCCCAACACACCAAAATCTGGTTAGATTTCGTAACATCATAAATTAGTGTACTAGCGTGTATCTAAATAATTAGTTCATAACTTAATGAAATCTCGATAAGCTACCTAATAAAAACGAACACATCAACCATCAAAAAATCTGGTGCAAAACGACGAATCTACTTCTTCCTTAATCAAATCCTTAATTATAGAATTCTCGTGTTCGATCATTGAATATGAAAAAAAAAAAATCTTACATTGAAAACACTATCTTCGTATAAATACCTACACGACACGTATCTAAATTTAGTCGGTCGGAAAAATAAAATAATCATAAAACATATACTAAGATGGGAAGTACTCACACTTCTCATATTTTTCCTCCAAAAGTTCTTAAACGCCACCCAATCTCCGACCATTATTTTACCTTTCAAATCTTCCGAACAAAATCCAAAACCCTAAAAATCAATTTTTCATTCTCAATCTTCCCATTTTTTGCCCTAAACTTTTCAATTTATTCCCTGTAAGTCCCTTTCCTCCATGAATTTCCCCTTTTACAAACCCTAAAGAGCCAAAAAAATCCACAATTCACAATGTCGGAGCAGCCGATAATCACTCACGTCTCCGATACGAGTCCGTTAACCCGGGCGACGAGTTCCCGGTCGGTGACGGAAACGGTAAACGGTTCACACCGGTTTGTGATTCAGGGGTATTCTTTGGCGAAAGGAATGGGAGTTGGGAAACACATCGCGAGTGATACTTTCACCGTTGGTGGACATCAATGGGCTATTTACTTTTATCCCGATGGGAAAAATCCTGAGGATAATTCAACGTATGTGTCACTTTTTATTGCGTTGGCGAGTGAAGGAACGGATGTTAGGGCTTTGTTTGAATTGACGTTGGTTGATCAGAGTGGTAAAGAGAAGCATAAGGTTCATAGTCATTTTGATCGGTCACTTGAAAGTGGACCATATACATTGAAATACCGCGGCAGCATGTGGTAATTTGCTTTAACTCCTGTTAATTTAGTTTTAATTTGATGTCCAGCTTTTGGGGCAGTGGTAAAGTTGTGTTTTTTATTTAGCTTATGTAATTTAGCTTTAATTTGAAGTGAATTTCATGCTTTATTGTTGTTGTTGTTGTTTATTGTATTGGTTTATGTTAAAAAGATGTGCTGTTGCAGCTGTTATGTGTGAGCTTTCTGGGAAGTATTAGTTCCAATTGTGTTGATTAGAATTTTGTTCAATCAAATCAAGTATGTTGTTTAGATCCCTGGGATTTTATTGGGTATGTCATTGTTGTAAATCTAGTATGCCTCTATGCGTCCACCATTGCCCCAAAATGATCAAACTCCTCTGCCTTATGTGAAGCTGTGAAAGAAATTAGTTGGGGTCGACTGTAATTATATTTCTATCCTCTTTATTCAGGATTCTGTATTAGGGGTATTAACTATAGTTAGATGATATTATGCTGGTTGTCTACCTACTGCGACACACCTTTTCATAGCGGGCTTCAGAACCAGCTATGCTTTGGTAAGCTCGATTAGGCAGAGTTCAATTGGGATTCTGTTAAGTATGACAATTTGTGTTCGAGTATTTAGATGCATTTCTTACTTTCTTGGTGGACACAACTAAATGACTTTGCTTCCTTGGTGACTCGAACTCACAACCTTCGGGTTGAAAGTAAGGGTGTTTACCATCCGAACAACTCTCTCTCGTTGCTCGGTTGACTTTCTGTAAGTGAAGTTAGTCAAATTATCGAGTTGAAGGACAATTGTATGAGTTTTGAAAAATAGTATGAAATCTCCATTCCTACTCACTACCAGTTTGCGATAAAATTTGTTTTTTCTTTCTGTACAAAAACAAGTTTAATGAAATAATAAAGAATAACATTACTTGATACTTTTGTATAAATAAAATGAAAAGGTAATATAGATTGGATCATACCTCCAATTGAATAAGTATGAATAAAGGATCCATGGATGAAGATAGAAAGTTGATTTCTACCCGTCCTTTTAATATTAATTCTATGTATGTTGTGATAATGCAATCAAGTACAGTTTGTAAAGAGTGTAACGTTATAACCTTCTCTGTCATTAAAATCTCAACTTTTTTACTCCTTCATTCACTCTTGCAAGTCGACTATACTAAAAATATATTTTTGCTTTTACTCATCACTTTTGGCATTTCAATAGACAAACATATTTGTTTTCATGTCTTACCTTTAATATTTAATTACTTATATCCAAATTATTTTCACAAGATCTAAGGCTAAACATTAATTAGTATGGATATTGCAGTAAAATGCTCATATATATCATTGTCTTTAAGGGACGTGCAAAGTTCAAAGAGGTCAAGTAAAAGTGATTGGAGAGAGTAGATGATATCTACAAAACATGAATAAATTATTAACTCATTTACTTCTTCACTTCCCCATCTTCTTTTGTCAATATATTTCGACATTGAAGTTATTTCTTTGTTTTGCACCTCCCACTATTATGTTTGTATTTTAATTAATTTTTAAATATCAATTACTATTACTTAGTAGTTATTCCCGTAATTCGAAAATCAAGTCATATATCATTTTTGGGAGCTAATGTTTTTTTCAAATATGAGATTTATAAGTATATTATCAATATATGTAGTAGATTTTATAATATTTCCTTCGCAATATTTTAGTACTATAAATACAAAAGCTTGTGATGTAGTACCTTGGTATGTTGTAATTGTAACATTGCATAGTATAACAATCAACAAATCGGGTTCAATTGAAGTTCCCCTGCACCCTTATGCCTCAGGCCCTGGTAACACAGAGTATTTTATAGATCATTTTTACATATAGAATTTCATCACCTTTTTTGTTAGTTCTCACATAAAGGTTAAATGATCATACCTGAATTTTACAATTAGACATTATATTTATCAAATTAAACGCCTTTGATTCCAATGATTATATATGATAATTAATGATAAGTTAGCTAATTCCAACTTAGCTTTCCTTATAAAGCTCTCTTTTCTTTCTTTTTACTTTCTCAAATAAAGATCTCAACTTTCAGTAAAATGCCAAGTATGTCTGCAAAGAATGCTTAATAAAACATAGCTATAAGTTTTTACGAAATATTGAGTGAATAGGAATAACATTTTATTCATACATTTGATAGAAGAATAATTAATGAAGTCTAAAGAAATTACTAAAGAATGTTCCTTTGGTGTTGCCTCTTAGAAGGAAATCATATCCTTTTTTATCGACTAATTGCATGAAACAAAAAAATTCTTCATTACTTACTAATTGTCATCTGTGTTTGGTATGGTATTTCTCTTATTCGATTGGTAAAAACTTTTGGAAAATATTTTCTTTAGGAAAGAAAGCTTCTTGGAACTAAGGAAAATGACTTTTATTGTAAAAAGTAGGAAACGAGTCCCATGGATTTCTCCCTACTCTCATTATTTGCTCCCCCCCTCCCCCCCCCTCCCCCCAAAATCCTATTCCAAACCTCATCCCCTACTCAATCCTGCCTCATAGTTTTATAATTTTATCTTAGATACGACAACAACATACCCAGTGGAATCCCACAGGTGGGTCCGGGAGGGTAGAGTGTTTAGCTTTTAGTATTCGGGGATACGGACACCCGAGTCCAAGCAACGTAGATCTAACTGGTCAAAGTATTTAGGGGCAATATTAGGTACGTGCTGACAGTGATGCAATTCCTTTATTGGCACATGCTCTGTTATTAGGTTTTTGCCTTTCTTGAAATTTTCTATTCTTTGGCATGAATGTGAAAAGAAAAAATACAAACTAGAGTCTGTCTGGGCCTAATCGACCTTTATTTTTCCCTTTCACTTTAAGCCTAATATTTGCTGTTACAACATAAGACAAAATTTGCTATATTGTTTATCTGTGTGTATGCAGGGGATACAAACGTTTCTTTAGACGAGCTTTACTTGAGAATTCAGATTATCTCAAGGATGATTGTTTGAAAATCAACTGTACTGTGGGAGTTGTTCGTTCTACAATTGATATCGCGAGCTTACAGCCAATCCAGGTTCCAGGTTCTGATATGGGATCACACTTTGGAATGCTATTAGAGAATATGGAAGGCACTGATGTTGTTTTCAGCGTGGCTGGTGAAAAATTTCATGCCCATAAGCTGGTATTAACTGCTCGTTCTCCTGTATTTCGCACTGAATTGTTTGATGAACTGATGGGCGATAAGCAGGAGATTGTTGTCACAGATATGGAACCCAGGGTCTTTAAAGTGAGCATCAATTTCATTTTTCATTTTTACTTTGTTAATCATTTTATTTTAAATTGGTTCTTGTGCTGTCGAAGAAGACTGAATTTCTCATTGCTTCAAATAGTGGCATTGCTCCATCTCTCTTGCTGTATTTGTTTCTCCAAAGTAACTTCCGTGTTTTGGCTGAAAAAGATTAAAAACTTCAGAAAAAACATGAAATTCTCACTCACCCTTCATTTGATATATCTATTCTTGTGGCACAAAACAGGCTATGTTGCACTTCATATACAGAGATTCTCTTGTAGATGAAGAGATAGAAGATACTAGTTCTTCTTCTATTCCTTCTGTGACCGATACATTGACAGCAAAATTGCTAGCAGCAGCCGATCGGTATGAATTAACAAGACTCAGGCGTGTGTGCGAATCTCATCTTTGCAAAGATATCTCGGTGAACTCTGTTTCCAGAACTCTTGCTTTAGCTGACCGTTACCATGCCACGGAACTCAAAGCAGTTTGCCTTAGGTTTGCTGCTGAAAATCTTGCAGGTACAAGAGATATTATTATTGCAACTTGTCCATATTTTATAGTGATTTCTGCAGTTTTCCTGAACTGTTTCGGTGAAACTAGTGCATTTTCCTTGTCTTGGATTGCAATGAATGAAAACAGGTGGTTTGTTTAGCATGAACATTGTGCATTTGCCTCGTCATTTGTGTCCCCCCCCCTTTCCAGAACCTATTCAGTAGGGCATTATGCGCTTCTTTCCTGAGGCTGACCATATATTTTATGTCTGATAGGACATAAAGGAAATAAGTCTTTCTTCTTTTATTGAGAATGTTCTTTTTTTTTTTACTCTTCTCATGGAAAAATACTGAAAATTGAGAAGTGCAGCTGCCAGGTTGAATAAGAGCATTTTGCTTAGAACTTTTCTAAATTGAAGCTGCTTTAGAGTATCGTAAACAACAACGACAAACACAGAAGCTCTGCCTGATTACTAGCTAAGGCTTCGTTATATGAATACTCAGTGTCCTTCTCGCTCCATTTGGACCCATTTCATTCCTATATTCAACAGTTTGGGTTCTCTTGCATTGGAGGTTCTCTAGAGATATTTTATTGAAGAGTTAGATTTGGGTGTGAAGGGCTTCTATGATGCATTTCTTTTGTCTTTACCTTCTTGTTTTTTCACGGCCTCCCTTCTTCTTACAAACTTGAAGAGCTGCATGTCATCCCAGATATACATGTGATCAGTACCTTTCTAGACTATGTAACAAGCCCCTAGCAAAAAAGTATCTACTAGTACACTGATGAAGTGGATTGCTATCCTGCCCTGGTGAAGGGATGAGAAATGGTTATAACTTGTGCTCATGATTTTTCATGTACATCTGTGCCACTGATGATAACATGCTGACTTCAATTCCGTTGAACACAATTTCACCCGATTGTGTTATCAACTGAACCTCTATGGAACCATTAATCTCCCTTTGTTGTACCAGCAAGACTACACCCAGCTATGCACCTCCAGTCTTAAGCCACACGCTACATAGCACCAAAAGAAGTCTGACTTAGCTGTCAAACTCCAGCTACCGTTGTTCTGTTGTTAGGTTGCTTTTCTCTAGAGCTGCATTAGGGTGCATCATGGAATGATTTATGATTGGAATCCACTCAAGTGAAATAAACTCTCAATTGGGAAATTAAATGACTTTTCTGCATATGAACATCAAAATAGCAATGAGACTTTTCTCTGAACTGAAAGAGAAATGTACTTGGCTTCACCACTGTAAACCCTTAAAGCAGAAAGCATCAAACACAGCCTCTTATTTCTGCATCAGAAGCTTTGGTGTTCACCAAGTTAGGATGTGTCAAATTTGAATCAAGACACCTAAAAAAATTATAGGTCAATGTATTACTTTCTGGTTTTGTTATTGAGTGCTTTTGGGAGGGGGCACTTGTTGCTAAAATGGGCTTGAAATATTAGAACCTGCTTGGATTGCCTTTTAGTTTTTGACTTATAAGCCAAAAACCAGAAGTTAGAAATTCTGAAATAGCTTTGGTCTTATTTTTGTCATTTTAGCTTAAAACCAAGTGTGCTATAAGCATTTTTTAATTTACCCAAATACTCCAAAAGTGCTTAAAGCACTTGAATAAACCAATTCAAACAGGCTATTATTTGGTGAATGAGCTAAAAATGATGAAATGAATCACAAAGTTTATTTTAATTGCAAACCTGTTTCTCATCAAGTGGGCTCTAAAAGAAATCTCACTAAGTCATGAGGCTAAGTGAGATACTGTTATAGACCTGATCCAAAGAAAAAAAATGACTATGCTATAGAATGTTGCAAAAGAACGTGCATATCCCTTTGGATGTCCAAATGTCTCGAGCATTTGTTTGATGAGTTGCTGCCTCCTTGGGGAGTTTAGCGTCGACTATAACTAGTGTTAAAGTTCATTTGGGGACCTTTCTATTATAAAGGCTACGATATATGGAAAACTGCAGCCTGCAGGTGTGTTTTTGCGTGCTTTTTTTGCACTGCAGTTTCCCTCATCTATTTGTTGGCATGTTTTTGCAGCTGTCATGCAATCAGATGGATTTGAATACCTTAAGGAAAACTGCCCTTCTCTTCAGTCAGAGCTTCTTAAAACCGTTGCTGGTTGTGAGGATGATTGTAGCAGTGGAGGCGGAAAGTCTAGAAGCGTTTGGGCCCAGCTTTCAGATGGTGGTGATACCAATGGCAGGAGGGTAAGGCACCGGACATGATTTTAGATAGAGAACCCTGGTTTTATTGTTCTGTATATTGGAAGATGTGTTGAAAATGTTACAGGAAGGGGTAATTGTACTATAGTTCTCTGAGATACCGAACAAGTCTGTTTGTAATACCAGTCATACTGAGTTTTTGAACGCTTATGCTGACACCAAGTTTGGATTTCAGTATGCTATTTAGGGTTAAGACATGATTCTAGAAAGTCGATACCTTTGCTGTTGCCATTATAGCCTTGATAACTTCAACCCCTGATTGGAGGATTTCTCTTGTTTCTACTTCACAAGTGCTGCATAGTAGAAAAACGATGCTGCCTCTTCTCTGGCTTTGTACCAAATTTCTGAATTCCTAAGCTGGCAAGTAGCCGTTGCTCCGGAACTCTGTAAGACCAACTCTTAGCTACAAATGTTTTACTAGTTGTGTTCTTTACATTCAGTGAAAGTTCAGATCAGAACTGTCATTTAAGCTGTTGAATTAAGACAGGAGCAGCTGATATAGGAAGAAATGAGTTGATTCTTCTGTTGATATATGAGTTGTTTGGTTGATTCTCTTTTCTCATGTCTGTTTGAATAGTGGAAATTATGATTTAGCCTTGAGCATTGCCTTTATTATATTTTTGGTTCTTATGTTATTCAACCCATTTTATCAAATATGTAATTTTGACCCAATGGTTTGGGCTTGAGACTTTCATGTTCGAGGTCTCAAATTCGGAACCCTCTTACCAGCGAGTCTTTTGAATCGAGCTCGTCAAATTGCGCTTGCCTAGGAAAGGTTACCTCTCCTTTGCGGATTTACCTTGTACATTATATCCTTTTTTATATTCTTTTCAAAATCTTGCTTGTGAAATCTCAAAAAATGTATCCTTTTTTATATTCTTTACAAAATCTCGCTTGTGAAATTATATCGATTGCACTCAAAATTTAAGTGAATATACATCATCAAAGGCAAGAATGTGATCAAACTCTTTCGTATCCCGCAGAAAACAGGAACTTAGTGCACCTGGTTACGTTTTATTTCAAATTAATTGCTTCAAGCTAACTAGTGCATCTATGTTCTACTTGTTTTCGATATGAAATATCGAAAACAGCCCACACAGTTGAGATAAGGCAAAGTCCAATTTGATCCCACATTAAAAAAAGTTTCATTGTTTGTCTCTAAATTGCCTTAAACCGAAGCACACAGGAAAATCCAGAAGTGTTTTCATATTACATGCTCAGTGTCATTAGATAACAACCTGTTGTATCGAAAGATGTTACCAAAACTTCAAAACTGTCATAATCTCATTCTTCCTGTTGCTTCCATGGCTGATATGGCATCCCAAGAACAAGAATTGTGTCCATTAGCTTGACCTGATGATGTGGTTACTGCATGGATTTGCTTGCAATCCCAGTCGCAATCATCGAAAAAGCAAGAACCAAAAGGATCTTTCGAAGCCAGATGGTTATTAGCATGCTGTGTCTTGGGACTGGAAAAGATCGTCTGGTTTGATGTGTTGTCTTCATCGTCCAAGGGGGATAGATCGCCAATCTCTTGCTTAATCTCGCCTCCTTCAACATCATGGAAGAATCCAATTATAGTAACACAATAAACTTCAGCTATGCAGATAACCAGTAGTAGTCAGTAAATAAACTGTCCTTACCTGGCATTGTGGCCATTGACGGGAACTCGTGTAATGAACTTTCATTGATAGGGGCGTAGTCACTGAATACTGATGCAGAGAATTGACTTAAAGGAGAGACTGGATGCCCATAAATATCACATCCTTTGAGATCTGGACATGAATTATTGACTGCATTACCAGATGTCTCGTTCCCTTGGTATGAGTTATCATTTGAAGCTTTCATAGTTTGAGATTCATGAAGCACAGCATCCAGTAGACCACTGTTGCTAGGTGACAGACTACCGGATTCACTATGTCCAGCTGGAGGGGATTGAATTAGAATATCAACAGAGTCTAATGAAGGAAGAGCCGAATGAGGTGAACCCCAGTTCTCTGTCTGGTTTTGGAGTGAAGGGAGCTCCAGCTTCATTGCCCATGTGGGCTCTGAAGAGGAGTTGCCATTTAAATAGGCATGGCCGCCCGGAACTATATTTGAGATTGCTCGCTGATCATCATATGTTAAATTATGATTATATGAAGAAAAATCCAAGGGTTGAGCTTGAGCTTGAGCAAGCAAAGAACCGTCATTCTGATATTGCAAGGAGTTGAGGAGATCACCATTTGAACCGGAGAACACAGATTCTGATCCTCGTATACGCTTTGCAGGATAAGTTGTAGAAAGGAAATATGTACTACTATAGGGAGCTCTATGACCCTGGGACAGAAAGTTACTTACAGGATCATTAAGCAAGCTACGAGCAGGAATGTCTGCAAGTTGTGGCGGATACAACAGATGAGTGAGTTCCAATTTTTTGAACTCCACAGCAGGAATCTCAAAATTGTTAATTCCCAAGACATCAGGATTTTGTGCATCTGCGGAGGAGAATGCACCCAATTCCTCATTTTGTTTGTTCTGACTTGCCATGAAAGAAATATCTGCAGGGTAAATTGGCAAGCCTGCACGTTGTCGTCTCTTTATTCTAGTGTTCCAGTAGTTCTTTATCTCATTATCTGTACGGCCAGGCAACTGAAAGGGTAGAAAAGGCATAACAAAAGTTAATATGAATCATATACCACCGATAATTAAACTGAAAAGAAATTTGAAGATATCACATTCCTTACTCAGTAAATTATATCTCCAGCTTTACATTATTTCTCTTTAATTGTTATTGCGATAAGAGTTCAATTATGGTATTTATGCAGAAGCAGGTCTCAGCGTAGAAATGATAGGTTAGTGTATTAAAGAATTTGAACCTTTCCTAGTCCATAATAGACTACTAAAGTATTATGAGCTGTCGGAGAACCTAAAGTAGAAGTTGGACAGCAAATCCGGGACTAAATAAGTGTTGAGACAGATTCTTACAAAGTCATGAGATCTTATTTTAAATGAAAAATACGAAAAGAAGTATAACTGTAAAAGTTCTACAAAGAACAAAAGCACCATTCATTATCGCACAAGATATACATACATATCACCCAAAGGCCAAAGCATACTCATGTGTATCAAAATGATGGAAGAATGTAACTTGGACAATTACAAGTGACAGCAGATAGTATTAGAGAAAATCGTCTTGGGAGAAAGGGGCTCTGATAATATGGCGTTCATTATGTGTAACTTCAGTTCTCACCTTTTAACCAGGCAAACATGTTTCTCTACTTTCCTGATCCTGGTCAAGGGACAATGACCAAGTGTACAATAAATGTTCATATAAATCTGTTTATGTAGATGAGACTTGACGATGCAATACCTCATTGAGCCCGAAACCTTTTACATCTTGGATTCTGGCAACTGTTACAGTGGTATATGAATCTCTAAATCCATGTCATATCTCTTCTGATCAAGGCATAATTAGGTGGATTTTGGACACGCCTTAGTGTCGAACATAGAGCAAAATAAATGCAGCAATAAACTCCAGAGAACATAACTTCAATAGTGAATGACTAGTTCTATTTAAAGAGATACAGAAAAAACAAATGCCAACAAAAGCCTTATTGGCAAAGCTACGCTGGTACAGCCATACACTGTTCACATTATCAACCCCTAATGCCCATTTGGGTAGATGTAATATTTTGGATTTTAAGGCTCAGAACCGTGTGCCCCGAAGTGGTAGCCCTATTATGCTTCTAGGAATTATCACAACAATCTTCATTAAGATTTGAAGTACATGTTTTCATCATTTTGAAGTAAGAAATTTGCATCTCGTAGTACTATTCTTATATTTCTAAATATTCAAGTCTCATTTTCAAAAGATAGATTAATCTGAGTCCACTTCAGTTCTGAAAATGAGTCCAATCGACATACGTAACAGAAACAAGTCTATCAGTTAGGAAATTCATTTCATACTCTGACCAGGATTTAAAGAAAATGCAGCTCTAGTTACATAGCAAATTATTGACATGACTGATGCTATTGATGACTGCCAAAGTTAGCTCAGTTGCTAGTTCTTTGAGAAACAATTCGGTAGGCCCATGTTCAGTCCAACAAGAGGAGCCATCAGGACTGGTTTTAGGAAGTGCTCTTAGTGAGGATCTTACTGTGTTTTTTGTCCGTTGTACATTGTAGTATCATTGAGGATTACAACAACAACAACATACCCAGAGAAATCCCACTAAGTGGGGTCTGGGGAGGGTAGAGTGTCCACAGATCATACCACTACCTTGTGGAGGTAGAGAGGCTGTTTCCGAAAGGCCTCAACTGTATCATTGAGGATTACTTATTATAATTTAACACGATAACACAAAGTTGTAACAAATATAGAGTTTGGGATATCATGATTACAAGCAGGGGGATACCGGAAAGAAAAAAACTAAATCTGATTAAAAGACTGAACAGATTAAGATCCCCTGACACGCAACTGGAAATTTGAAGGATAGCAGAAACTCATAATTAGACGACATACTGATCAAAACAATACTCTTTCTGTCCCAATTCATGTCGGACCCTTTTCATTTTAGTTTATCTCAAATTGAACATCACTTTTCTATATTTTTTTTTAAATAGGTAACTTTGTCACTTTTCTATAATTAGAAACAACTTGACTTTAAAATTCCCCTTTTACGCTTAATGAAATGATTTATAACCACAAAATGTCTAAGATATATTTTAGACCACGAATTTCTAAAGTCATCCTTTCTTAAACTTTTTGCCAAGCCAAACAGTGCAACATAAATTAAGATGGAGGGAGCACTAGTTACTTAATCAAAAAATTTATGTATTACTCCCTCCATGTCATTTTACCTGATGTTGTTTGACTGAGCACAACGTTTACGAATGAAAGACTTTTGAAACTTGAGGAAATTAAGGCATAAAACAAGCCATCGACATCTCTGTAGTACTAAATCATCTCATTAGGGTAAAATAGGAAGTTTAAAGTTAGATTGTTTCTAAATATATAAATATGTCATTCTTTTGGGATAGACTAAAAAAAAGCATACCACATAAAATCTGATAGAGGGAGTAATAAAGAGAGTACTTATCAAGGACTACTGGTCCACAGTAATGGCAGAAACCTCTAACTTATCGGAGGTAGGAAATCCAACTTAAATAGGAACTAATATGAAGTAAAAAACATAAATGACAGATGCCAGTTAAAGACATTTTATTTGAAGATTTTATGAAAAGATAGAGAGATAGTATGAACCTCAACAGCCATGCGTGCCCATTTATTTCCCATTTTAGCATGCAGTTCAACTATCCGCTGCTCTTCCTCTGGTGTGAATGCACCTTTCTTTAAATCTGGTCTCAGGTGATTTGCCCACCGCAAGCGGCAACTTTTACCACAACGAGCAAGTCCTGAATGCCTCTGTACAGCATTCCAGTTCCCCTCACCATGTGTCATTACATAATCCACTAAAATTACATCTTCCGCAGAAGTCCAGGGACCTTTTTTAAGTGGTACACTTTCTCCTAAATCTCCACCGCTAGCTTCATCTGGTGAATCCATGTCAACTTTGGATGTCATCCTTTCCTCGGTTTCACTTTTGATGCTCATATCCTAAAAATGTTCAATAAATAAAAAAATAGCATGTAATTGCCAATAGAAGGAGATAAAATTGTTTGTTATAAAGTCGAGGCAAAAATAAAGGCGATACGTTCCAAGCGAGTGACCTCGTTCACGACGAAGCCAGTCGAGCTTAATATCACAAACTGCCAAAAAAAAACTTGGGATAAGTTGAGAATTTTATTCAGATAACAGCACGACAAAAGGGCTGAACCCACAGAATTTAGAAACGATAGATATAAACCACCAACTTCAGAAAGCAAGTTCACATAGATTCACACAGAATAACATAAAAGATGAAAAGGGATAACTTATTCAGAATTCCCCGGTAAATAATTCAAGGCATCAAACTTCTAAAAACTCACCAGACCCACCTTATCTCATTAACCACGAAATAAAACGACACAATAAGTTATTTGGGGTAAAATGAGATGAAACAGAAGAAGTAAAAGTGTTTATATTATGCAGTCCACAAAGAAATTCACTGAGCTCAATCGTAGTTATATAGAATAACTTTACGATTTGATCAAAGCAAATAAATATATACGTCATATTTGTCGAATAAAATAAAGAAGCTGTTAACTTCTGAAAACAAAAAAATAAAAGAAGATGACTGTAATATTGATCAATCGTTTAGCTTCAAAATCAGCATACCACGAACTCAACGATTTAGCTGCAAAGGAAATCAATTTCGTTGGGGAACCTTTTCCACCAATAGGCTCTTGTTGGTTTCACTATGAAAATTCTGATTAAAATAACATAAGCAAAAATGTACAAAACGTCTTGTTAATTGTATTGCACAGCATAACCTCACACTAAAAGAGTTAAAATACCTACACTTCCTTTATTACATCATGGACCGGGGAAAGCGGAAGCGGAAGCTACACTACTAATGAACTCTCTACCTCCACTATGGAAGGCAGGGAGCTCACCAAGTGACCTAATCCTCAACCACGTCAAAATATTATTTTGAAGTCGAAACTTGAAAATTGAGTTCTTGAAATTGTGATTTTGAAACTTGAAATTGTGTCTGTACATGCATTTTTCTATGATAAAAATTGAAGCTTTACGAGTGGAAGTGAAAATTTTCCCAAAAAATTGGTCTGGAAACTTGAAAATATTTTGAAGATATTTTTTCAAGATCTAGTCAAATTTCATGGCCAAATAAATATATGAAGAAATTTTCAAAATCCATGACCAACACTAGCTTTACTCACACTTGGACTCCTAGTTGAAAATTTACAGACTTCACTAACACTAACAAAATCCCATTCACACCTAGCCCCACCCCCTCCAAACCCCAAAACCAATTTAACACGCCTAATCAAATAAGAAAATCTATCGAAACCTACCTCTCTACCTTCAGAAACGATTCCTAAGAATCGATCTTTCTCTTTGTTGTTCCATAAAACTCCATCCGCGCCACTCTACGTTCAGAAGTGATTCCAAAGAATCGATCTTTCTCTTCGTTGTTCCATAAAACTCCATCCACGCCACTCTACATTCAGAAGTGATTCCAAAGAATCGATCTTTCTCTTCGTTGTTCGATAAAACTTCATCCACAGCACTCTTACCTTCACAAATGATTCCAAAGAATCGATCTTTCTTTTCCTTGTTGTGCTAGAGTGCATACACACCACCCTCCCCACACCCCACTAATGAGATTACAATGGTATATCCTCCTCCTTGTTATCAAAATGAAAATGAACTCCTAAAATTTACAGACTTCACTCACACCAATTACAACCCATTCACACCTCCCCTACCCCCACCCCCCCCACCAAAAAAATACATACAAAAATGCTTAGACAAGTAAAGGCCTAATAAAACCAGGTAACATAACAAGCTCAAACTAAAAAAATTCATCACAAAATCAACATTTAATCATACCTGAATTAAGAAAGCTAGTGAAGCAGTCCAACAAAGTCTTGGGAGCTAGTGACCACTTATCAGTATCTCTCAACAAAAAATCAACAGAATTCAACACAGAGAAAAAAAAACACAGAAATTAAGCTTAAAACTCAATATACAAGAACCCCTTTTAAAAAAAAAAATGAACTCAAAAACTCAAAAACATGAATTATACAATACCCAAGACTCAAACTTTTTGAAGACCCATTAAACAAAATTGAAAGATGAAATGGTAATGCAAAACCCCAAGCTTTAAAAATGAGTAAATGAACAAAAAGTAAGAATCTTTTTTGAGCAAAAACACCCCAAAATTGTTAGTTTGGTGAAGAAAAAGAAATCAAGATCCAGTTATTAATGAAAACAAAAAGAGTTTGAGAAAAGAGAAACACAACAAGAGATAGCTAAGGTGTCAGCAGCTTAAGGAATTTCAAATAAAGAAGCCAAAAGGGAAAAAAAGAGAGAGATTTTACATTGCAACAAAAAGAGTGAGAAAATATAGGAGAAAGATTAGGGATAGATAAACACCCACATTATTAAATTAAGGAAAATGACTTAATTTGAAACTTTTAACCCCCCCCCCAGCACACCCCCACCCCACCCCACCCTTATTTATTTGTTTTTGTTTTTCTTCGAATATTCGTTATCTGCATTGGAATCGAGACTAATTCAAATTTATGTTAGACAGACTTATATGTGTCTTTTTTGTTTTTTTAATAGTAAAACAAAGACTAATTCAAATATTAGATAGACCTGAGGGTCATTTAGTAGTTGATTAGAGTTATCCAGATATTAATGATATAGGGATTAGTTACGAGTGAATTTATGGTTACTTAGTTATGCATCAATTAGTTATACATGTATTAGCTATTTAGTTGTCTATCATAGCATTAAATAATACATATAATTCTTTTAGTTATATCATATATCCGGATTTCTAAATTGTCAACCAAACGTCGTATTAATTTTATGCAGAATAACTTATTTTGCATTTACCGAGAAAACACCGTATGACTTATACGAAAATTAATAGATGAATAACTTATTTCTTATTAAATGACCTCTAAACGACTTTGGTCGGATAAAATTCTTTATTAATTTTTTTTTTTCAAACTCGAAGCTAAAAAACAAAATTTTCATTTAAAGAGAAAATAATTTTATTCATGACACCATATTCTTTGATGGTATTTTATATTTTCTCTATCTTTTCTTCCATTTTTTCTTCTTTCTTAAAAACAATATATATAGCAAAGGAAATCTTGAATTACTTTGCAAATAAAAGACAAAGAAAAATAGAGTTTTTAACATGTGGGGTTGTATAAATAAAGAATTATTTACTCTATTGGTTTCAAAATCATGTGACTTAGTAGTTCCTTTTTTATATATATTATTTATTAAAAGAAGGTCTTTCCAATTAATACTTTCAAATCATAAGCGAGTATATATTAATATATATTTATTGTATTAGAAATAAATGATATAAAATCCCCATTATATCTAACTAAATATAGAAATAACTTGCATAATATATAAACATGTTTTTTAGTTTTGAAATGTACGAGCAGATACTTAAATTTGTAATAAAATTGAATAAGCAAAAATGTGAATTTTACGTGTGATAATGCAGATATGACATCACGTAGGGCTCAAATTGTCATGTAAAACGTAATGTAGGAGACGTGTAGAGGCGGAGGTACACTATCTTCATCAAAAAATTACAATTTACACCTTAAATGGTTAAATAATACATTTTAAACGCTCTTAAGCACACTAAAGTCTCCTATCTCAACGATATCTTTGGATCAACGCGCGCTGCGTTTGTTTTTTTACATTTTCAAAAAGCTCCTAATTATGTTCTAATTATAGTTAATGAATCAATTATATTTTTAATAATTCAAACTAAATATTATCTATTAAAAATCTTGATTAGAGACCTAATCATGATTAATAAATATTTTTTTTCAACAATTCAAAACTCATATTATCTATTAAAATAATCTCAAATTAGAGACCTACAACTTTAAAATACAATAAAAAAAACAGTAAACATTAAATTTTGATCACTTTTTTAAAAAAATTTAAAAGTAATTATTTAATTTAAATTTAATTAGGAATTTTTTTATGCCGCTATTAAAAATGAAAAAGGCTCTATATAGAATTTCTTTTTTAGAAAAACTCGTTTGATTTTACTCTTTATTTTTCATATCTTGTTGTTAAGTCGCCATAGATTGGTGAAATCTTGAAGTATAAAAGTGATTTCATCATAAACGGAATTTTCTCTTTCTCTTTTTTTCTTTTTCGTCCACTTCCTATTTAATAAACATGAAAATTCAAGCTAAATCTTTCGTGGTTTGATTTTTAAAAAATTTAGTATATTTTTTCATTAAAAAATTTAATTGTTAATGTTACATAGTTCGATTTCAAAATCTTAGTGCACCCATACGTCAAATTATTTTTTTACCTATGCGATTCTTGAATACCCTTCGTGAAATTTCTGGCTATGCCACCTGAAGACATGTGTCTATTTATTCAACTTTATATGAGTTTAAGTTTCTATTTTAAGCACACCAAAAATTAAAAGACATAAATATAAACAAAAACCAAATTTAAAAAACATATTACACCTTAATTTTGCTGAATTTTTTAACAAGAGAAATATACATTAATGGAAAATCTTTTATTAGCTTCTTACAATCATAAATAAGAGAATTAAAATAAGAATTATTCAAAATATTCCCTTTAATATTTTAATGAACTAATTGATTTTTTTATACCAATTACCAAAAGGATATTCAATAAAATCTCCTCTAATATATATCACTAAGATCAATTTTTTTTAAAAATAATAATTAAATTTTTTATCTTAAATATTCCATAAGATTTTCAAGAAAGTAAATATGTGTCATAACCGTACAAGAAAAAAAAAAGTTAAAAATGTTTTTTTGATAAAAAAATACTATAATAAATTTTTATTAAAAAAAAATATAAAAATAATACCACATCAAACGGGACAATAAATTATTCACTTATGTATGGCCTATGGGGTTGATCATTAGGAAATGATTAATTAATTAACTAAAGAATTAGGAAGCAATTTGTAGGGTCCACATAACACAACAAAGAGAGCTTGATTATATTTATTTTTTTTACTTTATTCAATAATAGTTAACCCCTATACTAAAATAGTTATCCAACTATATTTATCTAATCTATAAAATCAAGCGATAATTTATTTTATCTTCACTATTAAATTTTATTTATCACTTAACACATTTTTCAAATTATTAAATTTAATAAAGTTAAAGGATAATATAGTAATATTATTTATGCATTGTTTCTCAAGAGGCGTATTTAGTCAATAAGGAACAACTATTGTTGGACAGCGAGTAGAGTATATATTATATTATAAGAAAGAGGATGTTTGCATTACACTATAAAAAAAAATTCCGCGCTTTAAGTTTTAACCTGAAAATCGGTAGATTAAATATAAATTTTACCCCTACTTCAGAGATAGAAAAATAATTTTGTTTGATCGACCTTTAGCTGTTCAAAAATAATAATAATTGAAATACAAAAAGTAACATATACTAGCAATCTACAACTACTAGTATTATATATAAACGACAACAATATAATGCACGATTACTTACCAAGTTCTTATCCTAATTCACTTTCATTACAACCTCCTATCTAAATTTATATCATCAGTAAACTCAAATTGTATCGTATCTTGTCTAATATTACTTTTCCCGAATATTTCTTCGATCTATCCCCTTTCTTGAAACAATCCATACTCAGCCTCTCACACATGTGCACTAGGGCATTTGGACATCTCCTCTCACATGTTTGAACCATCTCACTGTCACTTTCTCGAATTAATTCTTATTTTTTCGTAGATATCCTTAAATATGAAGTTGTGTTTGATTGTACTTTTTACGGGGGAAAAAAGAATATTTATTTAAAATTATGAAGATAAATTGGAAAATATATTCTAAGTTGTTTTCCTAATGTGGAATCCAAATCAAATTGAATTTGGAATTTTCTAAAGTCCAAAAATTGCTTCTTAAGCAAAGTGAAAAAATATTTTGAAAAAAAAAAGTAAATATAGCCCTAGCCAGATGTATATATAATGTACAAACTTGTCATATACGATGTCAAAATTAAAAGATTATCAAACTAAGAAACATGTATTAATTTTAAAAAAAAGATAAAAAAAAAAATTAAAATAGAAGGAATACTTATTAAGGAATATAAAATTTAGCCAATTTAAAGTTTCTAAAATATATATATATATATCTCACCAACCTATTCATGATATTGATATGTATAAAGACAACATGCATTTTTTTCAAGTAAAAAATTTAATATTCTTTTAATCATATCAAACAAAAAAAAAATTAGTTAAAAGATAAAAACATCACTTAATATTTCTATTTTTTTAAAATTAATTTAAATTAGAAGAAGTACCATATAAGGAATTTGAGTTAGAAGTTTGGTCAATTTTTTTTAAAAAAAATTCTTTAATAAAATTTCATAATATATCTCCCCACCCCACCCCCAAATTAGAGGAAACATAGCCAGAGAATAATTTAAAAGTACAATTTAAGTCAGTGACATTAATTAGTACTATTTATGCTTAGATTGTAAAGCCTAAAATTCTACAAAGTCTTTAATGCAAACAAGGGATTTGTACTCTCTGCAATTTTATTTTTATTTTTTTTTAAAAAAAATTATTTACTTAATTAATAATATATTTACAATTAAAGATGAATAAGAAATCGTTTTTCTTCTCCCTTCTTTATTCTTCTCATTATTTTATATAGTTTCATAACAATGTAGTTTATATATAGATTAGAAGAGTAAATGATAAATTAATCCAGATATTTATGTAAAGATTTTCTGTAAAGAAATTATTAAAGATAAAATAAATTAGGTAAAAGTACATATTTCTTATCTAATGTTGTAATATATTTTTTTCGCGATTTTTTCTTAATTCGTATATCATTTTGAAAAATATCAATAAAAATCTAAAATATCTTAAGTTATATATATGCATTTGATTGCAGTGTATATTTCATTTTTAAAAAAATATTCTAAGCACTTGACATGATTACTTGACATAATTCTGTCCCTGGTTAAGTGAGCTTTGTTTGAATAATAGCAAATTTATAAATTTATTGATATATTCGTACAGTTTAGCAGATTTCATTTAGATTTAAAAAACAAGATTATACAACGAGATAATAAGATTAAAAGAAATGAACGAAAAATGAAATAAATGAGATAATAAGGTGAAAAGGAATGAATTGGTTAAGCGAGCTTTGTTCGAATAATAACAAATTTATAAATTCATTGATATATTCGTACAGTCTAGCAGATTTCATTTAGAATTAAAAAACAAGATTATACAACGAGATAATAAGGTGAAAAGAAATGAACGAAAAATAAAATAACTGAGATAATAAGGTGAAAATCAATGAATAAAATATGAAATAACCAATAAATCTGTTACTTGTATTTGATAATTAATCAAGTTAATGATTGATAGGGTAGTGTAATCATAAATGAATTGTTTCTCTAGATTAGTGATCAGTGAAAAAAATAATTTTAATAATTTATCTATTTTTCAATAACAGTATGCGGTTTGATATAAATTTCTTTTATAAATGATATAAATTCATTGACCAGAGATTAGTTATTTTTCTTGATAAAAGATTATTATTTTTCTTTTCAAATATTGTCATGGATAATAAAGAAAAAATAATAATAACTCATTCAAATGATGAAACTTCCTTTTTTATTAGAAAAAACACATGAGAAGAAAAAAGGTTTTCTTGAACATTTCTATACATATCCTTCTATATATATATATATATATGAGAAGATGTTTGGTATATGTGAATTCAAATATTTCATTTCACATATACCTAATTTTATTCAAATAAGAGCAAACAAACATAAAAGTTCAAGAATGAAATGTCTCTTGTTTTTATTTTAGTTGAAAACCATGTGAAGGACATGTATACTATATTTTAGAGTATACTTTTTATTTATTTAGTTTTTTGTGTTATTTATAGAGAAAAGATATACAGATATTTTCTTTTAACTGTAGATAAAATATCAGAAATACATCTTAATATACCCTTTTAAACTATTCTAAAAAGTGTATTACCCTTCTAAACTATTCTAAATAAAAGGATTAAACTTATTTTTAAATTATGTAAAATGAATAAAAATATTCTAGATGATAGAAAATGTCGTTATTGTTACTTAACCGGTTAAAACTATCTTTTTTGAAATTTATATATATATATATATATATATATATTTCTTCTAAACAAATTTTCCCTAACATGATTTTTAAATTAAAAAATATTTATCTTACTCAATTGGAAAAATATTTTAAAATAAAAGTATTTTTCCATTTTATTAGAATTTTTCATCAAAATTTAAATGAAATTTACTGACCGGGTTAGTTTGATGACATAAAATAATTATTATCAAAGTATTCAGATAATATATATATTTTTATTTAAAATAAAGCCACTTTAACTAATAAATAAATGGAGAATAAACTTTTTTTTTCATCTCATTTTAATAATTAAAATAGAATAACTTCGTGTAGCTTTTAAACTGGTAATATATATCATATATAAAAGATTAAAGTGACCCCATCATAGGTTTTATTATTTTGATAACCTAAAACTAATTCCTTCTATTTCTTAATCTTTTCTGAGTTAACATAGGATAAATATTTTCTAATTTTTCTAAAAAAAAAATATTTGTTTTGGTTCTCCCCAGCCCCATTCTCTTCGTAGTAGGGCTGTGTATCGGTCGATTTGATTCTCATTTCGACTTATGGTTATTGATTTGTAAATATACTAAACCGTTAAGAATCATTAAAATATTGACTTATATTCGATTGTCGATTTAACCGTAAAGATTTGACACAAAAAATAAATGACTAAAAATCACTTAGAAACATGGTGACATACCAAATTAACAACCACACGAGTTGATAGATTGTATCTTGCTCAAAAACAACACTAACACATTGTAAATAATCGAAAGTTTGAGACTGCCAAAATAAAAATATATATTATTGAATATAATTTAATATTTCTATTGGTTATAAATTAAGCCATTAAGAAAAAATCTTAAACCGACAATTGAATAATTGAAATAATCATAACCATTAAATCGATAACCTATTATCTATGAACAAATATAATTATTTTAATTTAAAGTATAAATTTCAATTTGATTTTAAATAACCCTACTTCTTCATAGTTCAATCGGTCTCTATTTCATTGTCCAAACAATTTTTGAGTTGAAAAATAATTGTATTTCTTGAATCTTAGCCCAAATTCAACCAAAAAAAATAATTAAAAGTCCCCCACTTATAATTCTTTTTAGAATAGAGTTTTAATTTAGGAGAAGTTTATTCAATGGAAAGATTCAAATTTTATGAGACTTATTTTATTTTTATTGGGTCACACACTTTAAAATCCAAATTGTATAACCTGAGTTTTTTTTAAAGCTCGAGCGACATATTCAAACTGATTTGTATTATATATGTTATGTATTGTATAGAATATGTGGTAGAGGCGTATTCAAGATTTTAAGATCATGGATGCATTTTTACGAAAAGATGGATCTAAGATATAAATTATATTGGTTTAACATCTACTCAGTCCATCCACTTTTATCTGTCATGTTGCGCTTTTCGAAAATTTTTAAATTAGACTACATTAATTCAATATTTTAAACAAAAAATTTAAATATTCAAAAATTATATGAAAAGTATTATAAATTGAAATTTTTTGCATATGTCTATGATGAAAAATTGCATCTTAAAATGTTTGTCCAATTTCTTATAGTTTGACTCTAAAATAGAAACTATGACAATTAATAGTGGACAGAGGGAGTATGTTCTTATCTCTAAAAACCATTAAAAATTTTAAAATTATTGGTACAAAGTTATTTTTTATATGATAATATTGAATGACCAGAAAAATAAAAATATCTATAATATCTCTTTTATTTTAGGGATAATGCACAAGTACCCCCTCAACCTATGCCCGAAATTTCTGAATCACACTTATACTATACTAAGGTCCTATTACCCCCCTGAACTTGTTTTATAAACAATTTCTCTACTCCTTTTCAGCCTACGTGACACTATCTACTGGGCTCAACGTGTGTTGACATTTTTTTTTCAAACTAGTGTCACGTAGGCCAAAAAGGGATAGAAAATTATTTATAAAATAAGTTCAGGGGATAATAGGATCTTAATATAGTTTAGTGTGTCTCTGAGATTTAAGACACAGGTTGAGGGGTACTTGTGCATTTTCCCTTTATTTTAAAATAAATTGATCTTTTTTTAATTAAAAGGTATTAAAGTTATAAGGGTAAAAATGTTCAAAAGGTAAAATAATATAAGTAAAATACCTGATAAGATTTTCTAGCCAATAGGATTTTTACTTTATTATCTATTCAAACCACTTAGATCAGAGGTGTTACCCAATTATAAAAAGAAAAATAAAATATAAAAGGTTCAAATTTCTAAATTCACTTAGAGAGGTGGACCCATCATCATCGCACGAGATTATATGATACTTCAAATGTGGGTTCATATATCTATATTTAAATATTTTAAAAATTATAACACTATTTCGAGAGGAGAGCACAGATTCACGTGAACTCGATAACCTCCTCCTAGATAGGCCTCGAGCTTGTGTCTACTTAGCATACTTTATACAACTTTAATTTTTTTATTTGTGCACACATAAAATTTGAGAACATAAATATCAGCTATATCAAATTAAAAAATATATTTATAGATTTTATATCAAAAATAAAAATCTAAAAATTATAATTAATAAAGAAACTATAAGTGTCCAACAAAATTAATTTTTGCTAGGAGGCACTAGTATTACTTTTTGACATTTTTGTTATCCACAATCTTGGTGACTATAACATTTTATAAAAGCCAAGTTCTCAACCACATTTTCCTCCAAAGCAATTTTATCCACAAACCATATAAATACATGTCATAAAGAGTGAACCAAAAAAATCACAAAAAAAAAATGGAATTAACTACAACTTCACAGTCTATTTCTTATGCTAATCTCCCAAAAATACCATCTTTTTTCCCTTCTAGAGTTACTATTTCTTCTTCAAATTCAATTAATTTTCTTGGATATAATTGCATAACCAAAAAAATAAAATGTAGTGCTAGGCAATTGAGGCATTTTGGACCTATCTATGCTTCTATGGTTGAAAGTAATTCAACTAATGGTTCAGTATCATGGATTCTTGAATTTATAGGTATGTGTTCTTTTTTATTTAACATGTAGTAGTTTCTTTCGTACACACTATCCTCTTCAGACTCGACTCGTAGAATTACATTATGTTGTTATTGTTGTTGGCGGTGGTGGTGGTGTGTTAGTACTTTAATTGTAGAATGGGATCGAATTTATGAAATGCTAGTACTCTGTCCGTTTTATATTAATTGATCCATGTTGACTTGATATCACTACATAAAAAATAATCATTCGCGGCAATTAAGAACTAAATATGTATTTTAGCGGCAATTAGTACTCTTTGTATATGTCCTCAAAGCCTTTAGCGATATTGATTCTAATAACACTTAACTAATGCCGATAAAGATTTTAACACTCTTTATTAATATCAATATTTATTGCTGCTAAAAGTTATTTTTATTATAATGTATGTCGCTTAAGAAAGGTTATTAGAAGTGTATTTTACTAATTAACGTTATTAACGATGTTTTGGAATTTTATATTGGACAAGTACAACTATTGTAATTATTTAAAACTAAGGGCACTTGATTTACTAAAATGGACAAGTAAAATGACATAATATAGAGGTCAAGTAAAATGAAACGAAGGAGTAGTACTTAAAAGAAAAAAGGGTGATGAATGGAATGAGTCCCGCCGGTGAAGGACGAGAACCCTGGACTTTTTACCTAGACAATCCGACTCTTTTTGAGCTAGTTTTTGGATGTGAATTAGGTCTAAGATCCGTTTGGTTAAAAAAAACTGCACTTAGGAATGTTGCCTAAAGGTCAATAAAATGGGTGAAAAGGTTGTGTTTTGACGGTCAATGAAGTCGTTGAAAATGACGAAATACAATGCTAAGTGATGTCCTCCATCTGCCTAGACTTTTGGTGAGTAGTGTTACTAAACTTATGCTGTTTTTCTTTGTTCTTGACTTCATTACTATGGCTCATACACAGTGGCGTAGCTACATGGTTGTCAGGGTGTCCAATTTAGAAAAAAAATATTGTATATACAAATTAAGTAATACACGAAATGATTAAATAACATATATTGAACACCCTTAATACAACAAGCTATTGTAGCCTAATGATTTCAGACGCTTGTAATGAGACAATGCTTTGCGTGTTTGACTCTCACGACTAGTAGCAAATGTTTATCCCACTTTTGTTGTGCTATTTCTGGATACCCTTTGTGAAATTCCTCCGCCACTGTTCATACGCTATATGTACTGCTAATTGTTGATCCATTGAAGCAAGATAATCGATGTGTATAAGCTGCAGAGTATAGTATATGGTTAACGACACGAGGAGTTTTTAGCATTTTGTTTGATGTTTAGTTTAGAGCTATTGACTTACTATCAAATGTTGAATACATCAAAATTAAGGTGATGGAGACACAAGACACATTGGTTCTCCAACTGCAAAGCCGCGCTCTCTTGAAATACCTTCCGTAAGTAGTATGATGTGATGATCCAGTTTCCTGTTTCGACGTATGTCATGTATGTTAACTGCAAGTTCTGTTACACATCTTTAGGGTGCAGTAATTGTTGGACGCGTTGCTGATAAGGCTGATGTAGTCATTCCGGTGCCTACAGGTAATAAAACCATTCGTGTGATAGCTTATATAACCTCTCGTTCTAATTCAGTCCTCTCCGAACTGTCTGGGAAGTTTTCTAATCACACGACTCACCAACTTGATCTTCCGTGGCACAGTTTACTGCAACTTTTACACTATCGATGCTATTTAACTTGTTATAACTGGTTGCCTCTCTTCTTTGAGGTGACTCAGTAGTAAATTACACCGTCAGTATACATAAGTTAAACTCTTTCTGAATAAGAGAACAAACTGTTGCCAAACGAAACGTTTAGTTTCTGCTTATATCTGAAAATCTGTTGATGTACAAACAGTATCTGCAATACATGCTCGGCTGCAGAACATGGAGGACTATCTCGTAGTGACAGATTTAGACAGCACGAATGGTACTTTCATCGGTGAGAAAAGGCTCGTACCTGGTGTGGCTGCTGCTGCATTGCCTGGAAGTCTCGTGACGTTTGGTAAAAGCTTTCACCGCCCTGCTTTCCTTTTTCTCACATTTTATCAACTTCGTGTGTCTACTTCTTCATATGTTGAACCAAAATCCTAGCTCCGCTACTACTTGTTACATCATCTTTGTGAAGAAAAAAGCATACTTTACAATAGTTCTTCTATCTTTCATTTCCATTCACTAAATTCTTTTCTCATACTTTCTTATGATTTATGAGTGGTTGTATTGTTTGCGCGAGTATTTAACTTATATACACTGACAACGTAAGCAACATTTAAACCATCATCATGTTCTAAATTTTCTGTTTTTTTGGTTTACTAGTGTCACTTATTATGAGTTAGGTGACCTTAATACTCTTAAAAGTTCATTTAAATCGTCAGTTTATAAAAGTTAAAACTCTTGTATGATACGTGTTAAACATCCTACTACCCCGAGTTGATTAGTCTTTTCGAAACATCTTGTCATTCAGGGGATACTAATTTGGCGATTTTTCGAGTTGCAAAGTTTGAGAAGATGGAAACTAATGCATCTGAAGTTGAAGAGGAGGAACCAAGTAGCACTTAAAAAGAGCCCAGAATTCTATTATCTGCAATAATTTTGTAAACAAAGGAAACATATATATATATATATATATAAATGTGATTTTTATTGAACTTATGCTATCCATTTTCTTCTTGACTTTGAGGTTAATTACCCTTTTGGTTTTCCACTACTAGAAACAACTGTATTTCATTAGTGAATTAGTTAGAACATGATGTTTTCATTCATTTTCCGACCGAACCGGCTCACTGGGAAAATATATGTATTTCCATCACGAATCGCGAATCAGAGAGAAATTTGTGCGATAAAACATGATTTTTCCATTCATTTCCGACTGAACTGGCTCACCGGGAAAGTGTATGTATTTCCATCACAAATCGCGAATCAGAGAGAAATTTGTGCGATAGAACATGATTTTACCATTCATTTCCGACCGAACCGGCTCACTGGAAAAATGTATGTATTTCCCGAGAAATTTGTGTTATAGAACGTGATTTTTTCATTCACTTCCAACCTAACCGACTCATTGGGAAAATGTATTTGATAGGAATAGATTCGTACTGAAAAGAACAGGAATTTTTCTAATTTTTTCACACGAAAACATTTCTAATCCTTTGTTTAAAAAAGAATGATCTCCTTTCTTTTTTTAGTTTGTTTAAAAAAGAATGACCTCTTTAAAGACCAGTTTTATACGTTCCACATTACTTTAATTTAAAACCACAAAATTCAAAGATTCTTTAGTTTCTTAAACTTCGTGTCAAGTCAATCCAAGTCATTCTTTTTTAAAAAAGAAAATATTTTTTTTCTCACCGATTCAATTAAAATATATATATGAGAATAGCCTTAGAACATTTTCCCACCAATTTGTGTATTAGCCATGAGTTTTGTTTCTTTTAATTGTCCATGTTATGGGAAGAAATTTGCTAGTAGCTATTTTTTTTTTGGACCAACAATAAAAAGAAATTTCTCTAAATAACTGAATTAATGAAATAAAGCTTTTATCACTTCTTATATTTAGCCCCACCAATTGGATATTAGCCCAATACTATTGCACTTATATGATATTTTCACTTCAAAATTTGGTCAATGTTGTAATCATTTGGGTAACAAAGATGGAGAAAAAGCAAGTACTCATATTTTACATGTTTCTTCCATATGAAACATGGTTGCTTATGAAATTTATATAAATCACCAAAAATTACAAACTAAAGTTTTCATAATCCAGTCCAAACTGCAGGACAACTCTTCGTTGTGTTCGGAGTATTCCGAGTCTGTGATATATGGCTTTGGTTTGTCCATTTTGAGCTCAATCAGGCACAAGGTAACAAAAGAACCGTCTAGCCGGAATAAAACACGATCAATAGGCATCATATCAGAAATCTCAAGAGTCACAATATCTCCCTTCAATTTTAAGTATCGCGCAACGTAGCAACCAAAAAAATCAAACTGATAAATCTAGTCACACAAATTAATTTTTACAGTAGCATATCTTACCCCTTCTTGTCTTCAACCATTCCAACTTCTTATTAGCATATATCTCCTGAAATCTTTGCTACAACAAGTGGTGGGGAGGACAAAAAAATTTAGAAATTCTACGAACTTAATGCTAATGCGGAACCTGGAAAGATCTAGCAAGTAGGCACTGCTTGCTACCAAAGAAATCTTGTAACTACTTAGCCCCCCGGGACAATTCCTCTTCAACTAAAAGACCAACTATGCATGTCAATGTAGTTGGTCCCATCGATCATTGTTAACTTCAAGACATCAAGTATATGCTCATTGCTTCAACATCAAAATGGTTAAATGTAGCATCAACGCAAATTGCCTCTACTCACTGGAAGAAATACAACGTTCTCCGTGTCTACTCTACAAACTCCTGTAATCTATTACGGTAACTTCATCTTCAGGCGCATCGAGATCTTGATAGCTGCAAAATTGTTGAACTGTAAGTCAGTAAAGGAAGTATGGATAGTCTTTTTTTAAAAAAAAGAAAGCAGTGTTTATTCATAAGAAATTAAATCACATTCCATGGCATGTATTCATGCAAATGCATAGAGGTCAATCACATCTCCATTCGAACTCAAAACAACAACAGTTTCAGGATTCAATCAGGGAAGAAATTTCTCGAATGAAACAAAAATGCAACCAAGATAAAAACAGATACATATAATCTGCTTAAGGCACAACGTAACTATATGATCTTTTACAGCTCTCTTGTACTGCCTTTTCCTCCAATTCTGAAAATAGATTCAAAGTTGAAAAACTTCCACACGAGATAGTCATTCCAATGACTCCAGCATATGAAACACCAACAAAATGCCACAATTTGCAAATCTAAAATATGTTACTCACACCTCCAGTTTTCAACTTCTTCGAGGATAATTCTACATGTCGCATGGAAACAAACATACATTTTTACAAAAATTGTAGGAGTGATGTATGTCACTATAACATAGAACACATGACAACTGAATACATAACACATGACCCACCACCAGCATTACACAGTGGTGCTGAGGCATACTCATCTTGAGTAGTTGTATTTTGGAAGCGCGCAACTGTAACAATAACAGAAAATCAGTACTAACAGATCGAGAAGCAAGTAAACAACTTCCAAGAATTTCCAGAAGTAGCTCCTCTTTGGCAAGACATTCCTCCACACTTAGGAAGCAAAACAAGTTTCTTGATTCTGAATCTTGCCTTGAGAAAATAAACAAAAAGGGTGAACACAACACAAACTAGACTCCCGTTGTCTTATCTGTCCATCTTCTTCTCAACGTGGAACCCATTATTAAAAGTCTACTTCAACCTAATCTTCAAACATAGACAAACCAGCATGTGCAGATTTATCTTGGACATGGCTCACCGTGACTAGTATTCACAAGAACTGCTTCTACAAAACCATGCATGAACAAGGCAATAGCTCCAAATTGTAGCACAACTACCATGTAATGTGCGTATCATGCTTTCTTCTCGTTCTTTTTTTTAAATCAAGTAAAGTATAATATTACCGATAGTAGGAAAGTGCTCCTGTGTACAACAGGTGAACAACAAAACAGAGAATATACAGAAACATATTATTCTCTGCGAAGACACCCGATCTTTTGTACAAATAGAATCCATATTCACCATTTATCAATAACATTACACTTTACTCAATCTAAAAAAAAATCAACAGAAGCTCATTAGCTTCAAAGAGTCTCCTATTGATTTCCCTCCATACTACCCACATAAGTGCTAATGGTCCATGCAACATCACTCGCTGACATCATTGCCTTCATCCTGTAAAGGCTCAATACATAATGCACCCCCTTGCCGTACCCAACAATGTCCATTGTAATCCTACAAGTGATGTTTAGGGAAGGGTGGGGTGTACACAGACCTTACCCCTACATTTGGAGGTAGTGAGACTGTTTCTGTTAAGATTCTTGACTCAATAAAAACATTTTTCAAAATAGGTTCAAAAAATACAAGAGTAAGGAAGCTATGATGAAAATATCAAATGGAAGAAACATACAAACAACATACACAATAAGTGAGATATGGAGAAGGTGGAGTGTACCCCTTACCCCTACCTTGACCCACGGCAAAGGAAAGAAACATTGACGGCAAAAATGGTTAAGAAACCCGAAGTAACGAAAACAAAGCAAGTACTATAATTAAAAAATAAGATGATAGAATCATAATATTAAGACGGGTCAGTAGAAGAGGAAGCAAATTAGGTGCTCAATAACTAGGTTAGTAAGTAACACATTAAAAGGGTACATCCAAATACCAAAATAAAAGCAATTAAAAAGTGTGAAGCATGTACAAGACATTCTAGATGAGTAGGGGATAGACAGCTAGAAGCGTTAAATTATACATGTGTTGTTTCCAACATATAGATTTTTGTTAGCCTAGCCTAACAATACTTTTGTTACTTAATATAGAAATGTGTTAATTCTTTTTGGGACTGACGAAAAAGGAAAGTAAGTCGTAAGTTGGGACAAAGGGAATAATCGTTAACCAACACGTCAGATTTGGGACTGGTGCTATGTCAACACGGACCTCCAAACCCATTTTCCAGGGACCATTTATAAGCTGATGTGAGCCCTTGCTCACACAGCCTAAAACTCAGCCCTAGTTTTTATTCCCTGCATCTTCACACCAACACAAGACGGTGCAAAGCCTTTATTATAATCTTCCATTAAACCATTCAAAGAGCCATTATCTAGAATCAGCCTTTTCACCAACATACTTTACAAGTCATCAATGTACTATACCAACACTTTGGAACCCATATTGTCTCTTCTAACCCGAGAAAAATAAATTCACTTGTGCAGTAAAAAAAACCGCGCGAATTTCACAATTGACCAAATTTTACTTATTCTAGTGAGATGAACATTTGAATGATGATAACTAGTAGTTTCACCATTAAGCAATCTGAAAATCATACAATGCACGAAATACCTTCGCAAGCGACGAGGATCCTGTCGAAATCCGGGAGGTAAAGCAATTATCGGGCCTGCAGGCCCAGACCTCCCATTTCTACCGCCTTCAAATGGAGTAGGGCCTCCTTGTTCTCGCATCATTCGCATTGCAACTTCAGGAGGCGCAGGAACAAATGGACCAAGAGGACTACATTGCAGTGAAAATGAAAAAATAATCAAAATTCAAGAATCATATCCTAGACATGGGTAAGACTTACGTTTTGCAAATTTAACAAGTTATGGGAAAGAATCATTTTAAGTTACCCAGCACCAGGAACAGGCATCAATACTGGTGGAGGAGCCATGTCTGAAGGGAAAGAAGCAACTGGAATCCCTTGTCCACCAAAAGTATCAAACATTTCTTCATCAGGATTTCCCCCAGAGGCACCATCATTATTGGACTGAAAATCTCCAGATTGTGGATTTTCAGACATATCAAACCTTTCACCGCCATTAGCACGTCCATCCCGATCTTTACGGTTCCCTCTGTCATCCTTCAGCCGGCCATCTAGCCCAGGTCGGCGCCTAAGTGGCTTCTCTTTCTGCATAGAACCAACATGCAGTTAAATTCAACACCGATTGTAAGTTCAAGTAAAACGAGGACTGTTTACTGCATTGGATCAAACTGCTCTTATTCAATTAATTAACATATAAAGACGGGCTAGCTCCATCAGGAGAATGAAACTATGATACATAGGCAAGAACACAAAAAAAGATAAACAGCATTGAAACACAGATGACAAACAATGGATTATATCCGAGTGCCAACAACAAGAACAATCCAGCTGATGAGAATTCATCACAGCAATGAAGATGACAGAGACCCAAAATTACTCAGTTCAAACCAATTCGGTTAAACATCACTAACTGTGAAGGCAACATTCAGGACTAAAACGTGCATGTACTATCAACAATTTTCTAACTGGGAAATGTGTGAGTAGTTTTTGCACCCAAACAAAACCTCAAACATTCTTATAATAAAAGGGCAATCAATTAGAACTGTTTAACTTAACCATTATTGGAGCTTTCTCAACAATTTTAAAAACACTATCCTCTGTTCAAAAAAAAGAACTATCTCTGTATTAGTCTGTTCCAAAAAGAATGTCATTTTATTATGTTTGAAAGCAATTTAACTTGAACTTTCTATTTTACACCTAATGACAAGGGTTTATAACCACACAAATGTTATGGCATGGTTAAAATCACAAGATTCAAAAGTCTAGTAGCCACACAAATGTCATGGCATATCTAAGAGCATAAGTATCCAAAGACCTTTTTTCCTTGAAGTTTGTACCCAGTCAAAGTACAAATTTTTCGTTGCTGAACATATAATTTCAATAAAGTTGTCAACTAAGAAAAGCCAGAAGCCCATGTAGAGTTGGGGAATTCGAACTTTAAACTTGCTCATCTGACTCCCTTATCATTTAGTAGGGTAGGCCCTATAAATTGAAATGGAGGGAGAATGAGGTACTGAAGCACACTTGTCCAAACCACCAGTACTATCAGTATATGTTTTTTCAATGACTGAAAATTCTGTTGTTTCTACCTTCAATACTAGGTGGATAAATGGCACGATACCGTTCCTTCTCCACTTCTATAGTAGATTTGGTTCAACTCACGAGATGTGCAGTGCCTACCACACATTTCGTGTTATACTACTTTTACCATTGAACTAATGCCCTAGGACCAGAAAATAATAAGTACAGGTTTCTATAATCCATTCGATGTGCTGAATTTAGAACTTCGATTTCAGTTCTATACTTTTTTACATCACAATACTACTAGAGAGATGAGGATGTTATAAAACTTAGATACGACTTAGAGAACATGCTAAACTTGATAGTTTTCCAGCCTACCAATTCTATAACCAGTTTCTAGAAGATGGAATCAGTTGTAACATACAATGTTCAATATCAGACATTACGTAGAAAAGATGCCAGAATCAATCGCACATCCAAATGGAAGATCACAGATTTCAGTCTCATAGTCTTCATCACGTGGACAAATTCAAAGGGGTCATTTCGCTAATCATGTTATTGAAAATAATCACAATATCAATTTACAAGTTCAACAATCAGAAGCTTGTTGCCCTATTTGATTTCCCCAAGAACAATAACTGACAATAACTATGCCAGTATCTTCAGAAAAGCATGTAGATGACAACAGCACCTTTCGCATTATTATTGGAAATTCAATCATCTCTTGTTGTCACTCAATTACTTTCTTCTAGTATGTTTTATGGTATTATAATTTAAATCATAAGAATTTTTTGAAAGTTTTGTTGTGTTTACAAGAGGAATGCAACATTTGTCAATGTGAAAGGTTCAAAAGTTAAATAAACGACTACCTTAGACCAATGGCGGAAGGTTCAAAAGTTGATGAATAATGGACCCAAAACTGTACCCTCTATTCATTCATCTTGTGATTTATCTTATCTCACTTTAAATTTGTTCTTTTTTTTTTCTTTATTTGAGGTAATTAAACTTTTTGATAACAATACATCTAATTAAGCTCTTTGTTTTTATTATTATTATTATATATTTTGAAAACTAAGCTCTTTATTATATTGCACTTGTTATATTATTTAATAGAATATTGGACAATAAATCCATCCACTACACCTCAATCCCGACTAGTTGGAGTTGTTACATAAATCCTCCATATTCTTCCCTCTATTTGGACAAAGATATTACAAGAAATAACTCTGTATCTAATTTTAAATAAGACATATACTTAGATGACACCATATATCAGTATCAATACCATTAACCAAAACATCCAACAACACTTCAAAAAAATAGCAGTAATTATTTATGGAACTAGAATCCTCTGTTACAGTACATGTAAAATTTGTCCGAAAACCAATCGACCACAAATTAATATGACAAAACCTAAAACATGAAGCATGTTTTTTTTTAGATTCTTCAAAATGAAGACTATAGAAAGAACACAGCAAAGTTCACAAGACATCATTGATGGATACTACAGCATTACTTAGTCACCTTAAAAAGTATGAGAAAAAGCCTGGAGTAGAAAATTCAAGACGTTCAAAAACACATGCGAAGTAAGAACCCGAGAAATGTTACTTAACATAAAGAAGAAGAAATGGATGGGTTACCGGCACAGATGGCAGCATTACAGGAGTCCCACCAGGAGAATTTTCATCACTGAGATCATTTAAAACCTTTTAGCCTTGAAACTAAAAGTAAGAAGGTGGAAAATAAGATATTACTGTGTACTGCACTTACTTCATATAGTTCTGGAAATACAAATCTTCACGCACTTTAGTAGTCAGATCCACTGACAGATCAGGGTGTTTCAACTTTAAATGTTTATGGACAAATTCAGACGCATGGAAGAGCTTTGTACAACCCTTGGCTCCGCAACCATATTTCCAGCCATACTTCTCATCCCTAATTTTACGGACATAGGGATCTAAGGCTTCGGCGGCAACAGCATCAAGTTTTTCCTTTGCAGCCATTACCTCCAAGGGATCCTTCCCCTTCAGCCTGTCTTGCCAATGAGAATCCACTTTTGATTCCCACTCTGCTCCATTGCTTGTTGCATCAGCAGCCTTGCCGTCCACTCTCACATGCCGGAGACCCTTGGCTTCATTTGTCTCTGCCAGGCCATAATAATCCACCCCATGAATGCGCCACAGATAGGTTAGAAGTGTATCAAGTAACTCAGTTCCCTCGAGACCTTTCACTGAAGTTAAGCCCCTTATGATAATAACTGGGCCTGTGGAACCATGAGACTTGTCTCTGCTTCCCCTATCATTATCAGACCGAGATAGTATGTTATCCTCTATTCCCTTCTCCGAGTCAAGCTTCCTCACAAGTGCCTGTGCTTGTTCAACATCAATCTGGACTCTTCTGGGATCAGAACTCACTAGGTGAGCCTTTGGAGCAGCTAAAAGTAAGTCAGGGTCTTTATTGTGTCCCCTCCCATGCCTCCTCCTTTTGCCATTTTCATCTGCTTCTTCATCAGAATTTGGCTCACTTGACTGTCCTGATTTGTTTGTAGGAGGAGGTGCAACACCAGGACCTCTATTCATGCAAAGATTTATCACTTCAGAAAGCAGGATACAATTTCATCTTGCACATTCCATATATTAAGAACAAACAGGTCTTACATGTCTAGAGTTCCACTCTGCAAATCAAGTAAGAAATCCTTTGCCGATTTCCTTGCAAGCTCATTCCTCCTACAGGAAATTAAGACGGAGAAAAGACTTCAATAGAACCAAAGTCATACACCTGACTAGAACAATAAGTAAAAGGTCTAAAAGCAGTTTGTCCAAGAAACAAACAAGAGCATCGCCAAAATTATCCCTACAACATTCTGTTCATGGTATCAACATGTACCTTTCAATAACAGAAATTAAGTTTGATGGATGGTATTTGTCTTTCAACCTGCATATACAAAGAACTTCTATTAGAAAGCCAAAACAAATAAACATAGCAGGACAAGCTAGCTGAGCTGGAAGTGTACCATTCTTCATCTTTATGAGCGTTAAAATAAGCTCTTTTTTGTGCTTCTATGTACCCAGCCTTGTATTCTTGGTACCTGCATATGAGGAGAATTAGCTCCATTATTTTGCAGTGACATATTTTTACACGAATATGAGAGAATGTACTCAAAACAAATAAAAAATCTGCAAGTTACACTGAGGCCAATAAACTAAGCTTAAATTGACACATCTAAAGAACAAGATTTTATCATCATGGTTTCAGTCTCACCTGCGCTCAGCTTCAGCTGGCAAGATATCATCTTCAAGCTCCTGAATGAACTGCTTATAAGACTTCAATCCCTCTCTGCAACATGTACAAAAGAGTGCATTGATTATTTAAACCACATGACAAACCCATCTTAAAGATTTTAAGAAAGACTAATGAAATAACACAGGTCCCAGACCATATTCATATAACAATTCAACTGAAAGAAAATCACATAAAAATCGTGGAAAAGTCTCATACTCTCATGCATAAAGGTATTATTCGGTTGAATGGAAAAGAAAAAGGAGCATGAGAGTTAATCATCCAGTATTTAATGAAGGAGAGGAACACATTTACAAATTTGTTAGAAAAAGACGCGCCTCTGGAAAAGTTCTATTTTGCAAGGAGACTAGGGGAGGAGATAGATGGTAAGTAGGTGTTTGTGCAAGTTGTAACCACCCCACATTCTTAGAGCCTATTTGGATGGACTTATAACTAATGGCTTTTGGCTTTTTTTGGTTATTTTGGCTTAAAAACAAGTACTTAAAGCCAATCCAAACAGCCTCTTTCTATTTTACATCCAAGCAGACCTGCAAAAAATAATCATTTCTTTTTCTTTTCATTTATCTCAAGCCACTTTCTTGTAAAACACAATTTTCCTGTCACATATTGATGCCCAACAAAAAATCAGAGACAAAGAATTCATTCATCATGATGCTAAATGACAAAGATAACATGGGAGCAAGCACTGCCACTCATATAATAGCATTGATCATGCAGCTGCACTCGTTACTTGCAAACTTAACACCTACTATAGGAATGTACAGGACTGACTTTACTAGATGGGAGTCTATGGGGAGGGGGAAGGGGGGGAGGGTGCTCTTTTACAAGCATAGAAGTTGCAGGGAGGTGTAAAGGCAAAAATAAGAACATTGGAAAGAGTAATAATTTATGGCACAAACTTGTACCTTTGATTGTTCCCTGCACCAAAGCTATCTGCAAATCCTCCGCGAACAGGGCCCCAGTCTATCAAAAAAATATATATAGGTCAAAACTCCATCCCAAGAAATGCCAAACGCCACAAAAAATTTGGAGCAAATAATTTGATCGTGAATAATAGTACTAGACTAAAGCTACAAAAGAATAACTGAAAAATCAACCAGGTTGCACCTAAAAGACCATCAAAAAGTTCAAATATGAACATTTCTCCCTCCAGTTTGTTGAAGACATGAGTGGGTTTTAGGGGAACCATCTAAGAAAACAAAATGAAACAAATCCTATAGAGCAACGAATATTTACATAAAGCACCCCAAAAACACATATTACTCAAATAGAAGTTAAGACTTTACAAAGCAGAAACACTACACATTTAACACGCCCACTGATAGCAGATACTCCATGAGAGTAAAATATAAATGAGACTGACCTCCTCCTCGATAGCCACCAGACGAGCGTCCTGCAAATCGTCCATGATGCCTCTCATCAGGATAACCAGGTCTACCCCCCATCTCACGGTCATAACCTCCTTGATGGTCATAACCATATCTGCAATATCAAGAAGATTTCGTAAGCACCATCATAAGAACACTTGCAAGATAATTTGACAACAGAAAAGATCAGATTTGTAAATGCAAAAAAATTGCAAGACAAGAATTATGCAAAAGGACAAATGCCATAAAAGCATGAATAATAAAGAAAACACAATGAATGATGCTACTTTGGACGACTAGAGAAGTGTGCAAATAAAGACAAGAAAAAGAGGCAGAAATTCGTTAGTTTCCTCAGGTATATTTTTGTTCTTATTTAACAAATAAACGGCTGATCGTGCTTTTATCTGTTCTAATCTGTGCATGTCATTCTTTAGTAAGGACTCCCTTGCACAAAATAGACTTGACAGTAATTGAGAAGTGCAACTCAAAAGGTCAATACACTGTTGGGAAATGGATATGTTTGCAGTTCGCCAGAATAAAGATGTTCACCATTGATGTGATCCTGAATAAGTTTAATGACCTCTGGTCATGGAAGCTGATACAGAAAACTGAATTGCCCACCAAGGTTATATGCTTCAATTTGGACTATTCTAACTGGGTCATGTTTAACACAAGACACCCTCACAGAAAAGGCTTCCAGCAGTCAACCTCCTGGAGAGTGTCAGTCGCTTCTTTCCTACATTGTTCAGTGGCCACTGAACTGCAGAATATGTTTTACTGTATTTTTGGTTTGAATTGGGTCATGCCACATCATATGAGAGAGACTTATAAAAGAAGAAGTTCACAGAGAGTTGAGAAGCCCATCAAGAACATTTAGTTGATGATTCCTGTAGTTATTTTTTGGTGTTTGTGGAGCGAAAAGAACCAAACGTGATCTTATGAAATTCTCAACTCCAAATGACACTCTCAAGGAAAAATGTTGCTTATCCTTTTTAGCTGGTTAAGTTAACACCTGTAATTAGCAGTTGCTGATATTAGAACTTTCTTAGCTCCCTAGAATGGACTGACACACTGTAACGAGGATAACAAACTCTTTGATATGTACTTTTCTATTTCTGTTTTTGTGATTATGCATCTTCTTGATGGTTCTTCAATTGAAATACCACTACTTCATCAAAAAATTATCACCATATGTCATTGGATGCAAGAACTCACTACAGAGTAAGCTAGAAAAATACAAATATCTTTAGATAACAGTTTTTTGTGTTCATATTGGATTTCTCTAACATCAGGAAACTTGCACCAACATATCAAAGGTTGCTTGATAGATCTAACACACTCCGTAATCTCTAATCTAATGTTTAGAAACCTAAGAAAGTGAATGATTTTAGCTTCAGAATAAAAGTTGGTAAGTTAAAATGAAGTCGAACAATTACGCTATGAAGGTTATAAGGTGATTCTAAGATTGTTCTGCAACTCTTCAGGTATACAGCAAAATAATACCATGGTTCCTAGATTCTACAGAGGTGAAATAACAGCTTGTAGAATCTATTTTCCTGATCACCAGTGGTCTGAGTGAGAATTCCTAACCGTAACATCAACTAATTTTCTTGAAAGCTGCAGCGGACCTAAAAAATTTTATCGGATTTCCATTTGCTCCTCAATAATATAAATTGGAGGATTTCACGCATAACTTACAGTCCATATAATCCTTTTATTTCCTACGATTACTCTGTCATCACTGATCTCTGGTCATAGGGTTTCCAAATGAGTGTTGATTATTGTCTACATTTTATAAAGCTTAGCACTAGAAATAACTTAACCCAGGCTGTTTTCTGTTCACTAGAGTATGCAGCAACATATTTTTTACTGACAAATCCTGTTAGACAGCACTGTGTTAAATGCAAGTAGAGTATTAAGAACTCCAAAAAAAAATTTTAAAAAAAAAAACAGCAATTCATATTCCCAAAGGCGTGGATGGTACTCCTTCATGTAATTATGCGAACAATTACGTGATCCTAAATACTTCTGAAGCTGTATCAGTACACCATGTTAACTGGTCAAAAGCAGCTTGTTTACAGTTAATTCAGTCCAGAATATGCAGGTTTTGGCTACCAATCTTGCATGTCAAATAGAAAGTCTCCCCACAGAGTACTTGGGGATGACTTAAGGGGCAAAACAGGTAGCAGATTCTATTTGGCATGGTGTTATAAGGAAATGTGAAAAGACATTGGCTAACTGGAAGAGACAATACCTCTCTCTTTGGGTCACTTAATTCCATGACATCTTATATTATGTCTCTTTGTCCAATACCCATCAGGGTAGAAAAAGTTCAAGAACTTCCTCCAAGTCGAATGGAGTACCGTCACATCAATCAAGAAAAAAAGGGAGGAATGGAAGAAGATTAGGGATCAAGAACTTGAGGACACAAAACACGAGCCTTTCGATGAGATGGTTATGCAGATTTAATTTGGAAGACAGTGCACTAGGGAAGAGGGTAACCGCATTGAAACATTTTCAATTGAATGAATGGTATTCAATTATAGGAGGGCCGCCGCAGGCAGACGGACATTGGAAAAATCAGAGCACTATGGCCAGCTTCTCCCAGGGCATTAGCTATCAAGTAGGAAGAAGTATCTCCTCCTTGCTACCATTTTGTGCTTAATACATCCAACTTGATAGCTTCTCAAAAAAAAAACATCCTCCAATTTCATGTTTACATACAATGTTGGCACCTTAATATGTCTGCTAGCATAGACAGACAGAATTGCAGCATCTGTCATCAACATGTCATTGAGCTTGAACTAAACAAAAGGTTTGTCGGTCATCACTAAAGAGTCCATTAGTATTTGAATGAAACAGACACAGTGGGCGGAATAAATGTAGGAAATTGATATAACCAACTTATCTAGTACATGATTAAGGTGTAATCAGATATGAGCATTATACACCATACCAAAACCGGAACCTCAGAGAAGCTACATTTTTCAAAAAATATGTGCATTATGGGAAGGACCAAAACTGGTACCTCACAGAAGCTAACTTCTTCAGCTTACACCACTGTTCTAATAGTACTGAACCCTCAAAAAGCCCAAACATAACCTTTGTCAGCACCTAAACATTCTCATAGCAATTTCTTAGGGGAAATGGGTAATGCCCTGGAAAGTGTACTGTATTGCTGTTGCATATACTAATCCAACACACTAATGGACCAACAAATGCTATATTTCACCATATTTATTATAGTATATAAGTTCTTACTACTCCTTTCTTTCACTACCCAGGTCCCAGAAATCTACTATTTTTCAGCTTGAATTATATAGTAAATAAGTTCTTCCTACTCCTTCCTTTCATCACCCAGGTCCCAAAAATCTACTATTATTCAGCTTAAAACAAGGTGAATCATGAGTCTGCGCGTCTGCCATCCTCCACTTAATTATTTATGTAATCCTACTACATAGCCATAACATGCCTCAGTAACAACCTAACTGCGGCCATCCATAAGAAATCCCACTGATTGGCTAAACAGACTGATAATCGAAGATTTATAAGAGAATTTCCAATCATATGCGGAGAAAAAGCTTCGTAATTTACCTTCGATCACCATGCCCAAAACCACCTCTAGGACTTCCACGGCGTCCATCATAGTCATCTCTACGAGAACGCTTATAAGGTGGAAATGGAGGCGAACGACGGTGAGGAGGAGAATATCCACCACGTCGGTCACGATAAGGAGGAAGAGGAGGAGGAGGGCTATGGCTAGGCCTTCCACGTTTGTAGTCACGCTCTCGACCAGGAGGATGATGAGGAGGAGAACGATTACGATCGTAATAGTCCCCACGACCACCTCTACGATCAAAATCCCTGTCATCCCTCCGTTCCCGTGAATCTCTATCACGGCCACGCCTCGACGGCGGAGGAGGAGGAGGCGGTGGTGGAGAAGATACCGGTGGCTCTTCCGTCGACTTGTTTGGATTTTCCTTGCTTCGTTCACGGCGGCGTTCTAAACCTTCCGACGGAGCGTCCATTACTTCAGCCATGGGCGGCGACGGTGGCGGTGAATCGTCGGGAAGAGAAACCCTAGCTGAGAGTGCAGTGTTTGTTTGTAGATGTGGAAATTAAGAGTGACAAATGGAGAATAAAAGATTGGTGAGGGAGTGGAAAGTAAATAAGATTTTTGAGTTTTAAGGAGATAAAAGGTTTTCATTTACAACCCCAAAAGTATTCTTCAATTACTTAATTTCCCCACAAAAAGAAGATTTTGATTTTTAACTCCACTAACTTTTTCTATTTCACTTCTACTATACAAATTTTATCCTCCATTTCCGAGTGTTTTGATAAATTTTAAAAATCTTTAAAAATAACATAGTTATAAGTTTTTTTTTTAAAAAAAAAAGGGTCATTTGTGTGTGTATGTGTTTGCGTGTATGTGCGCGTGGGTGAGTGTGCGCGAATATACGCGTACGTGTACATGTGGGTGTCTGCGCGTGTGGGTATTTATACCAAAAATAACATAAATTGTATTTAGGAGATCTAAACATATTTGAATGTGAATGAACATTTGAGAAACATGTAGTTTTTTACGAAGACACTTGTGAATCCATTTATGTGAAACAAAAATTTCTTTCTTCTGCTTTGTCTAAAAACCTTTAAGGTGTGTTTGGAAAATCAGCTTGCTAGCTGATTTGATATAATTGAGTGCAATTACATTGTATGGCATGTTTGGTTGGTCATCTATTTAATTACTTGGTCAGCAGGTAATTGAGCGTAATTGACAGAGATAATTACATTATTTTAATCATAGAGGAGTTGCGAATTGCTGATAATAATTAAATGGTGTAATTATAAGTTGATTATTTCTTCCTTATATTTCTAATTTTTTTCGTTTAAATTTATTTTTTATTTTATTATTTTAAATTCTTTTTTATTTTTATTAATATTCTAATTGTTTTCTAAAAATATACATTTATATTTTATACTATCTATATTTCATTTCCTTCTCATTATCAATCATTACTTCATATGATTTCATATAATTTTTCGTATTATCTATAAGAATTTTTTATCAGTATAATTTTGTTAGTATTTTAATTTTTAAATTAGAGTAGAATTTATTGTTGAATAAGGTTATGAACTTATATTTTTTTTTTTTTAAATCATGTTGAGGTATGTTATGTTGGAATTTGATATAAGAGTATTACATTAAATTTTTTGTTTTAAATTTATAACTTATGTTATATTTTCAATTTCATTTGTTTTAGAAGTATTGACCAGATATTTTATGTTGCATACTATTTTTTTTAGTTAGACTTGATAGATTATCTTTCTGTTAAATGTTTTTATAATTTTATGATATTATATTTATAATATTAATCTTTTTGTCAAACACGCATTTCATGATGTGCTTTTAACTTTAATAATTAATTTAATTAAAATATACTAAATAAAAAATATAAATAATTTATTTTTTATAATATTAATTAAGAACATACGTTTATTAATTAATATATTTTCAAAAGGCTATACATATCTCAAATATAATATTTAATATCATTAACAAAGATCTTTAATTATTTGTCTTATATGAATCTTGCTAAATTATTTATAAATGCTTTTAGTTTGTGTTAACTTAGATACGATACCTAATTATAAAGTTCACTAGCTCGAGTTGGATCTATGAATCCAATATCTCAATTTCACAATCATGTCCTAACTAGTTAGAGTTGGCTATATAATACAATTATTTCAATTTCACTGTTTTCAGGTCTATTTTAAATCTTGTTGATAATGAAATTTTATTAATAAATTTATATTAAATCTTAAATTTATCATAGAAAGTAAAATTATTGGTTAATAAAGTTAAATTAATATTTAATTTAAAATTATATGACTTAAATCAAGTGCAAATTATATTTGGACCAATATATCAAGTTGACAAAATGAGCTCAAATACTCATGTTCTTCAAGCCAAAGGGCCAAAATTGTTTGGACCAAAATATCTCCAAAACTCTAGTTCAAACATATATAAAGAGGTCTCTATAAGACTCTGCAAGTCTGCTTCAAATGTTGAGCCGCAAGTATTTCATCAAGTCAAAAACAATTCTGAAGAAAAGAATTAGGGAATCACATATGTTTTCTTAAAGATTTTATAAAGATGGCAGCCTTCACATAAATTTAAATACAAATACTATTGTTGCTTGTTGTTTTCCTTTCATGTTTGTTGTAATTCATGATCGAAATTTTAATGCATAATATTCAATAATAGAAAATCTGAAACTATAAGCTTTTGTTTAGATGTTAATTTTGGGATTAATGTCTCCTAATTTCTTTTGATTGTTGAGATAACATGAAGAGACATTGATAAAATTTATTTTGCATACAATTGAAACAAAGTAAAATGTATGTATATTGCATAATTATAAGTGTATAGGAAAAAGATATATGTTTTTCTCTCGCTTTATACAAAAACAGAAACACAATATATACACTTCTGTTGTATAAAGCGAGAGAAAATTGTATTTCACTACAATTGTATAATTCGCTGGCCTTTTTCGCTGCAATATTTGTATAAAATTTGCATTTGTCTACAATTGAATTGAAGTAAAATGTTTGTAAATTGTATAATTAAGTGTATAGCACGAAAATATATGTTTTTGCATGTGTATATACAATTTTTTCCCGCTTCATACAAAACAGAAACACAATTTATACACTTCTGTGTATAAAGCGAGAGAGGCGAGCAGAGGGAGAGTGGCGAACGAGATTTTTGGGAGAGAGGCGACTGACAAACTTTGGCGAACGTTTGCTATGGAGCATAATTAAATTAAACCGTAGTTACTCCATTTATTTTAGGTTATTAGTTTGCTATTATATACAATTATCCCTTATTTTTATCCATTCCATGTAAAAGTGTTTGCATTTCAATCTTATAATACCTAAAATATTTGAACGTGTTTATTTGTTACATTCTTTGGACAATTTCAATATCTAGTGATGCACAATTAAAATTAAAATTTATAGATATCAAGTATAGCCAAATAAAAAAAAATTATTTATGGAAGAATTATGGAATAAGTAAAAAATTTAACTCATTTATGAAAAGATAGAATTAGTTCAAAAATATTACAAAAGAAAAAAAACAATAACAACAATATATTGTTTTTATAACAACCTCTCTCTCCAATTGTATTCAATTAAATATATATACAAGCTTTGAATCTTATTTTAATTGTTTTTGAAAAATTGTATTTTGTATTTTTTGTATCAATTGTATTTGTAATCATACGAAATACAATATGAATTCATTCTCTCTTTCAAAATGTATTTGTATTCAAACAAAGAGAGGATGCATACAATTGTATTCGTTGTGTTCCAAATACAATTGATACAAAACAAATACAAAATACAATCCACTGGCCTCCCTCCCTCGATCTCACTCGCTTCTCTCCTCCCTATTTCGATCTCGTTCACCTCTCTCCTTTTAATATGTACTCATTTTTGATATAATCAATTTGTAGATGTATTTTTTTCTACTAAATCTGCGAATAAATACACTCTCTCTCAGATCTAGCGTCTTTACTCCCCTAATATTTTGCTATTAATCGTAATTGAATAAACTATAACTATAGAACCCTGTTTAATGCATAACGTTTGTTATTTTTGAAAGTTTTCTATTATTTATTATTTCTAAATTTTGTATTTTCATAAAAAAGATTATTTCCGTTAAAAGATAAAAATTAAAGACTAACGCAAAATAAGGAAAAAATGTGTTGGGTTGATAAAATATGGGCCGGGTATTACTATGGCAATTTGGGCTTTTAAGTCTTCAAACCCAAACCCTAGAGTACTTCATCAGCTTATATATTGCAAACCTCTTCACACATTTCTGGGTTCGTTCGCCGCCGTCGACGTAATTTGCTTCTTCAAATCCTCCATCTCCGACGTTGTTCTTTCTCACCGGAATCCACGATGGTGGCTGCAAAGAAGACCGTAAGTATCTCATTCTTCGTTCAATCGATTTGTGTGGACGAATCGGATCATGAAAATGCTAAATTAGGATTTTTTTTTTTGTGAATTTTGCAGAAGAAGACTCATGAGAGTATCAACAACAGGCTCGCTCTTGTTATGAAGAGCGGGAAGTATACATTGGGATACAAAACTGTTCTCAAAACAATTAGAAGTTCCAAAGGTATTGTTTAGTGAGCTCAATCGCTCTTTAGTTTGGGCGTAAAGTAATCTGGTGTAATTTTGATGTGGAATTTGTTATTTTGCTATGTATCAGTTCTCTGTGTTTCAAATATAGCTGTAATTTGGTGATTTTATCTTTGAGCATTATATTTGGTATGTAACAGTGCTCTGTGTTTGGAATGTAACCATAAAAGACTGATCTTATAGAAGAGAAGGGTTAATATTGAAATGAGATATAGGATTGTGTAGCATTCAAGTCTACAATTTAATAGAAGACCCTTATTGATGGCTTTTGGATAGTAGAATTTGGTGATAGAATAGTTTGGCGTTTGTCTTTCTGAGCATAATATTTGCATGTATTAGTGCTCTGTGTTTGGAATGTAGCTAGAAAAGGGCAATCTTTAGTGGGGAATGGTTAATATAGAATTGATATATGGATTGTGTAGCGTTTAATGTATCACAGACCCTTACTATTGGATGATATAATTTGGTAATTTTTTTTCTTTGAGCAGAATATTTGCTATATAGCTCTGTGTTTGGAAAGAAGCCTTGAAAGACTAATTTCTACTGGAGAATTGTTAAATGTTGAGTTGAGATATATGATGTGTAGCATTTTGAGTCAACAATATAACAGATACCCTTGTTGATGACTATTGGATGGAATAATTTGGCTATTTTCTCTTTGAGCATAATATTTGCTTTGTATCAGTGCTCTGTTTTTGGGGTGTAGACATAAAAGATTAATCTCTAGTGTAGAAGGGTTGATATCGGGATGAGATAAATGATTGTGTAGCATTTGAGTTAACAATATAATATAGACCCTTATTGATGACTAATTAATCATATAATTTGGTGAATTTTTTCTTTGAGTATAATATAAATAATTTTTTTTTGAGAAAGTGTACCTTGATCCGTGAGGTTTCAGCTGTTAATTTTGAAAATGACTTCTGAGTTTTTAACTGATCAGATCTTAGTTTTAAAATTTTAATTAAAACTAATTAAGCGAGCCAAAATGTTATGAGCACTGTCTCAAGAAGCTCACCACATATTTCTTACTTGGACTGTTCAAATTGAGGAGTTAAAGTTGAAGTTGAAAAATCATAAATAATCAAGGAGAAATCTGTTATATGTAATTATATCAATGCTTGCTAGTTTTTATAGCAAAGTTATTTAGGAATTAATAATTGTATCATCAACCCCATGTGTTTGGTGTCAGCTGTATGGATCCTTTATTCATTTTGCTTTGATTGGGCTATATAATTTGATTCTTGTCTTAACAACTTATTCATGTCCTTCCCTTTCTTGCAAATATTACATTACAATTTAGAAATTTACTCCCTTTCCATGTGAATGGTCTTTGCGAATTTTTGTGAGGTCAATATGACTTATTTGTTTATGTAAAATAGGAGGGGGAAGGAAGCATATTTCCTGATTATGGATTCCCTGTTAGAGAGGGAGTAGAGTTTGTTGCTTTCTCACTTGTGTTTCTATATTTTTGAATGTTACAGCAAAACTTGTCATCATTGCCAACAACTGTCCTCCTATCAGGAAGTCTGAGATAGAGTACTATGCTATGTTGGCAAAGGTTGGAGTTCACCACTACAACGGAAGTGAGTCCCTGTTATTCAATACATTCTTTCAGATACCAATATTTCTCTTTGTGCTCCCAAAGTGTCCTTGATATTGCTTTCAACATATAGCTTTCACTGGAGAGCTTTACTTTCTTTTAGGTGTCTTTCTTTTTCTGTCTGAGTTCTTGTATCAGCATTGTTTTGGAAAGATTTTTGTTTGGATTTGTGTATGGTTAAATAGAAGTGCTCATAATAGTGATCAGGATGGAATCCCACGAAAATCCCTTCTTTATTAGGATTGATACCATGATAAGGATATCGAAGCATAAATAGTCTGGGTATGCAAACTAAGTTTATATGTTGTGAGTTGAGGGGTGGGGGGAACCTGATTATATGTCAGTGGGCTAACTATTAACTAAATATTTAACAGCCTTATTGTTGTCTAGATTGGCTTATCTTCCGATGCATATTTGTTATGCCTGCATGGTTTCTCTTGCTTCTTATGGTTTCTTATTCTATGATCTTGTTGACTATCCTGTCAAAAGTTTTAGTGAGTTGCGTATGCTTTTCTACATCTCTTTGTGATACACCTCTTAGTGGAAGCTAAGTTTGTAATTGTTTCATTTTACTTGTTGGTAGATTGTTTTCAATACTTTTCCGGTTGTGTTATTGTTCCTTGTGCTTATTATATGTTTTCCATTATTGCAGACAACGTAGACTTGGGGACTGCCTGTGGTAAATACTTCAGAGTTTGTTGCCTCAGTATTATTGACCCAGGTAAACATATGGTGGAATTCTTCATAGTATCCATCAATCAATTGTATTTCTGGCCTTGGCTATTGTAAAAAAGTTGTTATTGTCTCGTCGATGTTCTAAATCTCTGCGGTTGTTACAGGTGATTCTGATATTATTAAAAGCTTGCCTTCTGACCAGTGAAAGAGGCATTTGATTTGATGCTGTTTTGGATCCTATTCAGAAGTTGCCCGATTGTTATTAAGAAAAAGTAGCTACAATTGATGAGTTTGACAACTTCATTTATCACTTGTTGCAAGAAAGTTTTGATGTTGAATCTGATTTTAACAATTTTCTTGAGTTATCTTTCCATCTACTTTGTAGACTTTAATCTGTTCTGCTCCCCTTCTCTTGGTTGAATTTCCATTACCCTTGTGTTATTTACTTTCTGGTCAGTTAGTTATCTGCCAGATTAATGATGAAATTCAACCTTAGTTAATATTCTCATCGAATGACGGCGGGGGAGCAAATCCAACTAGAAAAACTCGAGTTGAGCAAAGGTTGAATCCAATTGAGTTTTCTACCATACTCAATCGAGCTCGACCGCATTTGCTACAATACTCTTACCATAATGTAAGCTTCTGTTTGAACTCCATTGCTATACTGCTATCTATTTTAAAGTAGGTTTCTATTAATGTTTGAGTTCATAAATTCTATCTATTCACATGTACTGTCCACATAGAGTAGAGCAAGTTTTAGCAAAAAACATGTTTGTTACAAAATATGATGTGTTGTTTATTTTAAGAAAATTGAGTCATAATGAATTTTTTGGGGATTGTTATTTGATAAGGTGACACATACTACTTGTCGCCACCTCCTAATTTCAACTCAAACTTTGGCAGAAAAGTGAACACAAATGTCAAATAACAAATGCATCAACTTGGCACAATAGATGCAATACAACCAACTTTTTTTGACACCCAAAACATTGTTATTGTCACCCCTTAAGCTCTCTATAATATATTTCACAAGGTTCTCCCATTTTCTTCAGAATTTATAGTCAAAAGAATTGGCAAAAAGAGGTAATTTTTTTAGTTCCATATGTTTCAAGATTTTTGTTTCACAAAAATGGGATTTTCAGTAGTTTATGTTTTAATTTTGATGAATTTGTTGCGATAAGTTTTACGTATCCAGTGTAATCTCATAAATAGTTCTCGATAGAGTGGTGTATAGACACATCTTACCTTACTCCACGAAAATAGATAGCTTATTTTTATTTTTTTTAATAAGAGAGAAGCGTTGAAAACATCTCTAAATTAAACACAAATTATTAGTTTTATCACCAAAGTGTTAAAAACAATTCTAAATTTGACGAGAATTTGTGGTGTATTTCACTCAGAATCAATGCTTAGTTGTTGTTTTATAACAATTTTTCTTTTATAAATATACCCTTTATCAGAACTTCCACATAATGCCACAGTAGTGTAGACCTTTTATACTAGTATGATCAATATACTGATAGCTTCAATAGTTCATTAAAATTTCGCTTAATTTGATATTGGATTATAGTTTCTTTCTTTCTTGCAATTGTCTAGAGCCCTAATGTAAATCACCACTTGGTGTTGGAATATATAAGACGTATAACACTTCTTGGTTATAGGTTGCTTCTTCAAGCGTTCTGGAGAAATATGGAAGAGATGATCGGAGAAATATTATGTTCTCATGAGCTAATGCCACAAGAAAAGTAATGATGTCTATAACTTTAAAGCTCTGAAGTAATATCTCTCCAGTCACCTCATCCGTATTTCTCGAATAGGTTGCTAATTCAAGCATTAGAGAAATATGGAAGAGGTGATTGGAGAAATATTTCTAGGTGTTACGTCGTGCAATTGCAAGATTTATCATTAGGTACGTGTGCGACAACATTTTGGGGAAGGCCAAACAATATAGGTATTTATCCTCTTCTAAGTAATCTAGATACACAATGTTAGAATAGTTGGCTTTCTTTTACTTTATGTTGCTAGGCTTAAAATTCTGTCATGTTATTACCAAAACTATCTCTTAACGAGGATGGAAATGTTTGTTTTGCGTAATATTTGTTTGTCTAAGATGACTTTCGAAAGATAAAACAAGGATAAGTGACTTCGATGGCCTATTACGAGGTATTCCGTACCTACACTGGAGCGTCGAAAAGTCCCATATTTGTGGGTGAAGCGCTCCTTAACAAAAGTTGACTCCGTACCCAAGGAGACTCGAACCGGAGAACTCTTGGTTAAGAATGAAAAAGTACTTACCACTCTTTAATTCTTACTTTGAGTGGATTAATTATCTTGTCAATTCTTGCTCCTTATAATTTAGTTATATCATGAATTTGTTTATTCATGGTCATCTATACCTTACCAAAGCTATTTCCTTATTTTCGCCTCTTCAGTCGTAAATGTTGAATTATAGAAAATGCATAATACATATATAAATGAGTTCATTTAACTTGACCTCATTTCTTACTTATGCTCTCCACCTTTAGATGTCCACAAGCAGACAATCTAACTTCTATAAAGTTGAACAAGTAGACATGAGTTTTACGTAGCATAATACATGTAGGAGATCACACACGACACAAATTGCCACATAGGATGCCGCGTAGGAAGTGTGTGTCTATTTGTGCAGCTCCATACAAGTTTAAGTTTACTTGTGCACACCCAAATTGAAGGACATAAATGTGAAATGAGGTCAAGTTAAATGGTATATTCCTACCTAAAATATTATATCGGAAGAGTGAATTATGTAGAAGTCTGGCTTCTCATTTAGCAAATGTTAGTGGTTATTATATATATAGGACGTGGACTAGTGGAATTTTTGTCTATTTAATTATGTTTGATCGAAAAACTTTCCTTTCATGCTCTAGCCTTTCTTGTAGATCTCGAAAGAAGCAAGCCCTGACTGAGGAGGAAAGTGTATTCGAGAACTTCCTACACGTATATAGTAATCAACGATTTGTGAATATTGTAACATTACTGTTGGAGTCCCACATCGTCTGTGGGATGGGAATATGGACTCCTAATATGGTCTTCATATGAAGAATTAGGTGAAGATGATAAGGAAATTGAGTCGAGAAATATTCCTTTGACTCTGGTATAGGCGACAAAGAAACATTGCGATCCTCAATTCTCTTATCATTCACATCTTTTTTTTTTTAAAAATAATGCTGGATGATATCTTTAAGTAACGATGTTGCAATCTCTCACTAAATACAGAAATTGGACGATCAAGAGAAGAAGTAGAAGAAGAAATAGAAGATAGTTGGACAAGGTGAATTTCCTATATACTTGGAACTATTATTGTCTCGATCCCTAATATACTTGGAGTTTCAAGATACTTATGTGGTTTAGTTAGAGTGGGCTCGATCCCATATTGGTTGGAGATGAATTGGTGGTCTACTTATATGAATCCGGACAATCCCCTCTCATGAACTAGCTTTTGGGGTTGAGCTAGATACAAATGCTATAGCTTTACATATTTCATGTTCTCGTGTTGTTTTCACGTGATATAGTACCACATGATGGTACCATTTAATAATGTCAAGCGATATTCCTATAGAGCTCAGATCCATATGAGGCTCGTCGCATAGCTGAAACCCTAACACCTTGTCTTCAATTGTCTTTTTGTCCATGCCATTGGCTTGAGATCCGATTGTACAATTTTCTCTGCCTTTTTTTGAGTCCGAACTAAATCTTGTCTCTTTTCTTGCCATGTACACCTGGACGAGTTTTACTCAATGCAATATACTCACACAATCTCAACAATCAAAGTTGCAATAGAGAAAATGAGGACTCACACAAACTGCATTTTGATGTAATCTCTCTGTAAAAGACGAGTTATATGTCTATTGATATAGGCATTGAAATGTTTAAACTTTTTTTTTCTCGATTTATGATTTTTATAAATCTAAAAGCACCAGAGGAAAGCTAAACAAAAGCGGACCTAGAATTTTGTACAAGGTTGTGTTTTGTGGCAATTGATACATAACTTAACATTGTTATATGTTGGGATAATGCCTAAGTACCCCTCAACCTATGCCCAAAATCTCAGAGACACACTTATACTATACTAAGGTCCTATTAACCCCCTGAACTTATTTTATAAGTAGCTTTCTACCCCTTTTCAGCCTACGTGGCACTAGTTTGAAAAAAAAAATCAACCATCATTGGGCCCACAAGATATTGCCACGTAGGCCGAAAAGGGGTAGAAAATTATTTAAAAAATAAGTTCAGGGGGTAATAAGACCTTAGTATAGTATAAGTGTGTCTCTGAGATTTCGAGCATAGGTTGAGGGAGTACTTGTGCATTATCCCTTATATGTTTGTAAAGATTAACCTAAGAATATATCTAGTTCACATTACCTTGTAGCATTGATAAAATGTTTGATGAATATCTTTATATGTAGAAATAATTTTTTTTTCAAGTTTAAGCATCTTTTATGCGCATCCAAAACTATATGCCATAGATATAAGTTGACTCCAACTTAAATGACATATGTATGTATTATACATTATATATTTAATGTTGTCCGAGTTTTCTTTCGATCTCGACATAGCCATATTAGTACACTAATTTTTTCTCATTTTACTTATAGAACATGGTAACTTTTCTATGCTGATTTGCAATATGAGGGTCGAACTTATTGATGCATGCTGTAATTTTTTTAGTAAAATCATTTATCTTTTGATTTTTTAAAGCATATTTATAAATTATAAAAAGATTATAATAAGTTATAATAGTTATAAATTCAAATAAAAATAAATAAATTACTCATTAGTCAATCTCTAAATAATAATAATTAAAGACAGAGAAGAGCAGAAATATTCTGTCAAAATATGTTTAGCTTGAGGGCCATTTATCTGCATCTTAGTAATTTCTTTCTTATAAGAAAAAGTAGACTGCCAAATGCTTTTTGTCATTTTTTTTTTGGTTTCTCATATTGGAGCCTGACTAAATTCAGATTCGCATTGAGAAGTATTGGAAGTAAAGCGCTACTTAACAAAGGGGTCTCTGTACCCGAAACCTCTAGGGTAAGGATGAAAGGGTGCTTACCACTCCTTATTTCTTCCTTTGAGTGAAATAATTACCTCGTCGAATTCTTGCTCCTTATAGTTTAGTTCTTTCATTAATTTCTTTGTTCACGCTCATCTTTAACTTACATTATTTTCTCTCATCTTCTAATTAAATGTTTAGTGAATTATAATAAAAGACATAATACATAAACATGCTATTTAACTTGACCTCATTTCACATTTTTGCCATCAAATTTTGGGTGCACACAAGTAGACACTCTAACGAGTACAAATTTGAACAAGTAGATACATGAGTTATATGTGACATAATACACGTAGGACTCAACACACGCCACAAATTTCCATGTAGGATGCCATGCAAGACGTGTGTGTCTATTTGTGCAACTTGTCACAAGTTTAAGTAATCACTTGTGCACACCCAAATTGAAGGGTATAAATGTAAAATGAGGCCCATTAAAGGGTATATTCCTACCTAAAATATTATACCGGAAGAGTGAATTTTGTAGAAGTTCGGCTTCTCATTTTTAAAGTGTTAGTGGTTACAGAAAATATTATATTGGACGTGGACATACTAGTGAAAGTTTTTGTCTATTTAATTATGTTCGATCCAAAAACTTTCCTGTCATGCTCTAGCCTTTCTTGTAGATCCGGAAGAAGCAAGCACCGACTAAGTAAGAAAGTGTATTCGAGAATTTCGTGGATATATATAGTAATCAATGATTTGCGAAGATTGCAATATTATTTTTGGAGTCCCATATCGTCAGTGGGATGGGAATATGGATTCCTTATATGGTCTTTGGTAATATGAAGAATTAGGTGAATATGCTAAGGAGATGGAGTTGATAAATGTTCCCTTGACTCTCGTATAAGCGACAAAGAAACACTGCCATCCTCAATCTTCTCATCATAAGCATCTTTTTTTAAAAAAATAATGTTGAATGATATCTTGAAGTAACGTGTTGCAATCTCTCACTAAATATAGAAATTGGATGATCAAGAAAAGAAGTAGAAAGAAGACATATGAGATAGTTGGACAAGGTAAACTATATACTTGGAACTATTATTGTCTCGTTCCCTAATCTACTTAAAGTTTCAGGATACTTATGTGATTTAGTTAGAGTGGGCTAGATCACATATTGGTTGGATAATGAAATGGTGATCTACTCATATGAACCTGGAAAATTCCCCTCACGAGCTAGCTTTTTTGGAGTTGAGATATTTCAAATGCCATAGCTTTACATGTTTCATGTTCTCGTGTTGTTTTCACGTGATATAGGACCACGTGGTGGTTCCATTTAATAATGTCAACCAACACTCCTATAGAGCTCAGATCCATATGAGGCTCGTCCACACAACTGAATCTCCTTAACACCTTGTCTCCTCTTGTCTTCTTGTCCACGTCATTGGCTTGAAATCCGATTGTACTATTTTCTCTCCCTCTTCCGAGTCCCAAGGGAATGTTGTCTCTTTTATTGCCAGATACACCTGGACGAGTTTTACTCAATGCAATATACTCGCAAAAACTCAACAATCAAAGCTGTAGTAGAAAGAAAATAAAGATTCAACATTCTAGGGTGCCACGTAGGACGTGTGTCTATTTGTGTAACTTGATACAAGTTTAAGTATATATTTTTGCACACCCAAATTGAAGGGCATAAATGCGACATGAGGTAAAGTTAAAAGGGTATATTCCTACCTAAAATATTATATCGGAAGAATGAATTATGTAGAAGTCTGGCTTCTCATTTTGCAAGTGTTAGTGGTTACACAAAATATTATATCGGACGTGGACATTCTAGTGGAAGTTTCTGTCTATTTAATTATGTTCGATCCAAAAACTTTCCTTCCATGATCTAGCGTTTCTTTTAGATATGGAAAGAAGCAAGCACCAATGGCAGACGAAAGTATATTCTAGAATTTTCAAGATATATATAGTAATCAATGATTTGCGAATATTGCAACATTATTGTTGGAGTCCCACATCGTCTGTAGGATGGGATTATATCGTCTGTGGGATGGGAATATTGACTTATTTATCACAATGGAGAACCTAACAGTTTTTATAAAGACCTCAATCCATCTCAACCATCTCTCACCAAACTCCATTTATTTTAACATATTGAGTATTTCTCTTTTTCGACCTTTTTTAATAAGATTGTAAAATTAAAAGCACTCTTAACTACAATTCCAATATATTCACTGTGCTAATTTGGGAATTCTTCCTTTTTCTCCCATTTTTTGTCCACAATTAATTGAAAGTTCTTATTTCTCGAGTTATCCCCACATGTTGTCCGCATGTGAAGCATCTCACCCTATGTTTCTTTGCATTTTTTAATATTCTATTGTTAAAACGATATTGTGAAATCACTTTAAACATACAAATTAATAAATTCTTCAAATTTACTTCATCTCCATTAAAGACCCACTCCTCTTCACTTTGCATTACAATTTTCTTACTTAAATAGTCTTGCATATAGAAGTAAGATACACCAATATTGAAGATTGGAAGTGTAGCGAAGGTAAGAGTTCTCCATATTCCCTTTAGCTAATCATGAAAGAGAATGTGGACCATCTTTTTGAAGACGGTAATATTGTGCTCTCCAAGTTTGATACGTATAATTCCTTTTCGAAGCTGCAAATTAAAAAAAAAAAAGAAAAAAAAAAGAAGAAAGGTCAAAGTTATAATCGATAAGTAGGAGACCTCACATCGATCTATCATCTTCATATACTTTTACTTGTTCACTCATTTCTTCTTGCAAGGCGATTCAAACCAAAGGGAGGATTTTCTACTTTTAAGTCTGTGACATAAGTACTTAAACATGAGAAGGGTTTCAATGTTTACTAGATTCCTCTACTATAGAAGTTATAATCGATATCAGGATTTGATATCTAAAGAGTAAATCATCCTTAATCATTGTGTATGAGAATTCATTGTGAGAATCAACAAACGATTTCATATAATTCTAAAGTTGAGAACGGGATATTCTCTTCTAAGACAGAATCATCAAATCATATCATAACATAGCACCGTACTAAAAGTGGGAACAAAAATCAAAAGATGAATCACTAAAATACCCTTGATGGATTTCTTCTTTATTTTCATAAACCAAATTAAGAGGTAATAAAAAATAAAAATGAAAAAAAAAAACAGTTACAATGAAGAAGAAATACCAAAAGTTGCATTTTTCCTTCATATATATACACACACATCAATTCTTCTGCAGGATCATACAATATATAAGCATTTGTTATCTAAGAAAGAAATAATTAAACAGAATGGACGTTCATCAATTTTAGCTTTGTACTTTTAAACAAATTTTTGTTACGAATTTACAACATCAATATAATTTATATGTGTATATACTAAACAAAGCTGTATACAAATTATAGAAAAGTCATGGTGTCCTATACAAAGCTGTATAATAATTCTTGACCACTGCCAATATAAGCTTTCAAAAGGAATGTATGTGCTTCACTTTTTCAATAATCTGCTTCACCTTCTTCAATGGCTCTTCGTGCAAGTAGGATGGATCATCGAGCTCTGAAGCTAAGCTCCGATCACCAAGAAAAGCACGAAATGATTCTGCAACTGAATTTGACAGAGAACTGAGATTATATCCCCCTTCTAAGAAAAACACGCAACGTCCCCCACATAAATCTTTAGCAAGTTGCTTAATGCTGGAGGCTAGCATGTAATATGTTCCTGTTGTGAACTGTAAGCTGGCAAGTGGATCCAACAGATGGGCATCATACCTGAAAACTTTAGACGACACGTTAGCATTGCTGTATATCCGACCTCATTACAAGACCAGAAACGGAATATATGAGGCATGATAGTAGTGAATAGACCAAATATTCCGACCTCATTGCATTGCTAGTTTAACAGACAACAGAAGCATAATACATGATCCATTATTAACGTCAAAAGAAAAAGGAACCACACAGTAGAGAACAGTAAAGAAAAGTAAAAGGAACTGTGTTAGAATCATATGTGTTGTTTTATATTCCGAATGTTGAGACTATCTAGACGGAATAGAAAATTACCCAGCTGAAACAAGGATTATATCTGGCTTGAACCTTTGAGCACACGGTACAATAACTTCATCAAAAACTGTTCGCATTGCTGTATCACCGGATCCTCCAGGTAAAGGGAGGTTTAGTGTTGATCCTTCACCACTTCCACAACCAATTTGATCTATCTTACCCGTTCCTGGATAACTTCCAGCCTACATCGATCCAAGGATAAGTGAGCATAACTGATAAAAATCCGTGCAATTGTTAAGTTCCAGACTCTATTAATTCTACACATCGAGGTGCATAGCTAGCATATAATGAAAGCAATCTTATTTTCCTCTAAACACAATGTTTGGTTGAGGTGAAAGGTGGAACGCAGTAGCAAGGGTGAAGGTTGTTTCCTTGTAATGTAGCAAGTAAAGAAGATAACAACAACATACTCAGTGTGATTCCACAAGTGGGGTTTGGAGAGAGTAGCATGTAGGCAGACCTTACCCCTACATATTGTGGGGTAGAGAGATTGTTTCTGATAAACCCTCAGCTCGAAAGAAAAGAGAATCCGGTTACATGGCAGCACAAAAATATGACAGCAAAATAACAAGATACAAGGCAAATGAAGCAACAGATAGTACTACACATTGAAGAAAACGAACTGCGCCGATTACTAAATAATACTAGTAATAAGGAGAAGCAGATAGAGGGATAGCCCCATGCATCTTCCACACAAAGAATGACAACACTCTGCTACCTATCAACCTTCTAGCCTAATCCTCGCCCTCCACATTTTCTTATCTAGGGTCATGTCCACGGTAAGCTAAAGCTGGCACATGTCACGTCTAATCATATCCCCCTATCTAATAGTAAAAAGATACAAGGCAAATGAAGCAACAGATAGCAACAAATATTGAAGATACGAAACTATGATTACTAAATAATACTACTATTTTGGGACGGACGACAATCATAATTGATGTGTTCAAGCAAATAAATTTCCTGAGGAGTAATCACCAAGTCCCAAGCACCCTTGAACTGAACAGTGTCAAGAATAATCATTTTTGTGGATCACTAGATTTGGCTCAATTATTAGATCAAACCAAATGATCTTTCGTTCATACAAACTACATTTTATAATAGCAGTTGGTTCAGAGGTAAAAATGTCAATATTTCCTAAGCAATTTGTTCGATGTAATGTGTAGCTTACTTGGTGAGTTGAAAGGAAAAATATATCTGGGTCCTCGTAGAAGGCATCATTGGTTCCATTTCCATGATGGACATCAAAGTCTATGATAAAAACACGTTGCAATCCATGCATTCTTTGAGCATAACGAGCAGCAATAGCAATATTTCCAAACACACAAAAGCCCATGGCCCCCTTCGGAACAGCATGGTGACCAGGAGGTCGAATTAGTGCAAAAGCGACAGGAGGATCTTTGCTTACTCTGGATGCTGCAACCTGAAATATCAGATGAAACAATTAATCCAGCTTTGAGAGACAGAAGTTTACCAACAAAACGCACCCTAAACTGATTGCTACATTAAACGAAGTATTCCGAGTAAACTGAAATATTACTAACAGCTTAGACGGATACATTACCACTGAATCAACCAAGGAAATCCCAGCTCCAGCTGCCAATAACGACTCTTGGAATGTCTGCATCATATTATATCAAGATCAGAGTTCACATTGCCATAGGAACACTTGGTGTTAAATCTTTCTGACGGAACTCAATAATTTTAGGAACCTATTAGCTCATACATATTCAAAAACTTTCCTGATTAAGAATAGTTATTTCATTAAATATTAGAGAACTTCGAGCATGAAATTTACTAAAATGGAATGTTAATGTCTATGGGGTTATGCACAGGGCTGAGCTTTCATAGTTACACTCCTACATCATCATGCATAATGAAATAGTATCTCCATATGTTTAGTTGATCAACATAAAGCACCATATATGACCACTTGTGCCTCATTAGGATGATATTGTAGACTCATACAAGAACAATTGACAGATATCAACCACCCTACTTAGTGCACTTAAAATAGCACTCCTGAACTATAGGATATCCTTTAATAGAATCAATCCACTTGAAAACACCCTTAAAAATCTTGAATCAAAGTTTGGATACTATCCAACTCCACAAAATTCATCAGTCATCACAGGTAAGCTAATCCTAGTTATTCTAGGAAGCCAAGCATTTATACTAGGTCTAATTATTCCATAGTAATGATTTAGGTATTTCACATTTATTTGAGTTTGTCCATTAATTAGTATACTATATGTATAATATTTTCTTGCAATTTATGTTATTTAGAAATGTAGAATAAAGTATAAATTTATATTAAATAAAAATTTTGAAATAGTAAAATTTTATATCCCATGAATTTATGAAAATTATATAAAGTGATTATTTGGGAAAAAGAAAGAAAAAAATTATATCATGAAATAAGAAAATAAGACTAAAACAGAACATGCTGAGGAGAGAGGAGAAGATTCCTTTTTAGAGAGTAAAATAGAGGATTGGGCTGGAGTTGGTTGTCTAAAAAAATAGAGAACTCTATATTTGGAAAGTAAAATAGATTTTAAGGTTGGAGATGCCCTCAGGATTCTATTTCCAGTTGTTCTCATACTACATCAACAACAAGAAGCTAAAATAACTGAAGTTTGGAGTAACCAAGGCTGGGATCTTAGTGTAAGAAGGCCTCTAAATGACTTAGGATATGTCAGGATTCATAGAATTCCTCAACATTCTCAATTTCTTCAAAAGGAGTCTCACTAGAACAAGATAGGTTACGGTGGCTCAGAGACAGTCAAGGGATCTTTTCAGTCAAGACAGCAAATTATACGAGGAATCAGAACAACCACCTTAATGTGCAGTGGCCCTGGAAGCATTTATGGAAACCAAGACACCATACAAAGTGATGTGTTTTGTTTGATTCGTAGTTAAGTTGGTCCACTTGACACAAGAGAGACCGCAGAGGAGGAATACACCTTTGCATTATCTGCCATCTACGTGGAAGAAATGCAGAAGCAGATAGTCATCTTTTTGGCTATGTAAGGTGACTTCTCAACGGAGGGGCATATTTGTAGCTATGATTCGTTTAAGCCGGACAATACTAATGAAAACACTAGATATGCTATGAGCAGATTCATGAGCAGGAAGCACCACCTCAGTCTACTCCAGAGATAATCAACCAGGTTCTCACTTATATAAGTGAGTTATCCGATCAGGGCCAGGCATCCAACTGTTTTCTGCACCAGCAACTCAAGTTCAAGGAGTACAACATGCAGCTATTGTGGCTCCCCGCATGGATGCGTCCTTGGAAACATGCATGTTTCCTCGATTAACTACAGGGCCTATAATGACTAGTGACCATCATGATCTCTTTATTGAGTTCTTAAAGTTGAAACCTTTGGTCTTCAAGAATACTGAATCTGAAGATCTGACCTACCAGTTTCAAGAGGATGCTAAACTGTGGTGGCAGTCTCATGTTGAGTGTCGAGGCATCACCTATGACTTGCGCAACATTTTCTAGATTCTTCATGGAGAAGTATATACTCGGAGTTTGAGGGACAAAAGGAGATATAAGTTCCTGAACATAGAGCAAGGAAAGATGCCGGTTGCAGCCTGAGGCCAAATTTCGTGCATTATCCAGATATGCCACTCAACTTTGCTTCAGTCTGCAAGAGCGGATTCGCCACTTTTGTGAAGGGACTGAGGTAAGATTTGCAGATTCCAGCTTTACAGGTAACTGCTTTTGCAAAATCTTTACAAGAAGCGGTTGATTTTGTGATAGAGGTATTGAAGGTGAAGTAAGATGACTTTACCAAGGTGTCAATATTTAAGAACTTTCATAAAAGAGGTGAGGTTAGTGGTTCTTACTTTAGAGGCGGAATTTCGGGGGTTATCCACCCCGTCCTCATCATTTTTCATTGCAAGTTCCAGTTGAGGGTCCGTCGCCAACTAGTAAGCCTTTTTCTGTGTTTGGGGGTTATCTTCAGTCTTTCATCTTCATAGAAAACCTACTCTCGACTCCAGAACTTGCTATGGATGTGGTGAGGCTGGGCATATTAGGAAATATTGTCCAAGGCAGATCCAAGCTCAGTATGATTAGAGTTACAAATCTCCAGCAGTTAGAGGTAGGGGTGGTCATGGTAGAGGTTGTCATTCTGGAGGACGTGGTGGCCAAGGTAATCATGGTCACCAGTTCAACCAGGGTGGCAGGCAGGTTGAAACTACTGGACACAGCCCGATAGAGGCAATGGATAGACAAGCGATAGACCCATTTTATGCTTTCCCTAGGAGGCCAGAGGTAGAGGCATCTGATGTTGTTATCACATGTACTCTTCTGGTCTGTGATTGCATGACTTTTGTATTGTTTGATTCGAGATCCACATTTTCTTATATTTTTCCTTATTAGCTAATGGACTTTATTTACATTGTGACTTGCTTGACATACCTATTCGTGTCTCTACTCCTGTCGCCAGTGTGTTAGTTGAGAAGATGTATAGGTCCTGCCTTGTGACTTTTATGGGGAGCAAAACTTATGTAGATTTGATTACACTGAGATGGTTGATTTTGATGTAATTCTGGTATGCTTGGCTTTTGCTAAATTTTGCTATCTTAAATTATAATGTTAAGACTGTAACTTTGGTTAAGCCTGGGATAGGTCCGCTGGTATGGGAGGGTGACTATGTTCCACCCCAGTTCACATTATCTCTTTTCTTCGTGCTAAGAGGTTGGTGAGTAAGGGTTGTTCAACTTTCATATCTCAGGGATGATACTTCCAAAGTGCCATCGATTGAGTATGTTTTGATAGTTCGTGAGTTTGTGGATGTTTATCCTGCAGACCTGCATAGTATACCAATTCATAGGGATATTGATTTTCGTATTGACCTAGAGTCGGGGACTCGCCCCATTCCATCCCCCTTATAGAATGGCCCAGCTGAGTTGAGAGAGTTCAAGGCCCAACTTTAGGAGTTGTTAGGTAAAGGCTTTATTAGACCGAGTGCCCCTCCTTGGGGTGCTCTAGTTTTATTTGTGAAGGAGGATGGTAGTTTTCGTGTAACGACCTGTTTAGTTGTTTTGAGCAGCAGACTTTGATTTTGGAAAAACTGGCAAGACAACGGGCCCCACGACGGACCGTCGTAGGCACGACAGACCGTCGCAGGGCCTCGTTTCAAAACACTTAGAAAATCTGAAAATTGGGTACTGAAATTGACTCTCTGAACTTCGTAACGAAATGGCAGGACGGACCGTCACAGGTGTGACGGACCGTCACAGGTGTGACGGACCGTCACAGAGCCTTCAGTGGAAATCCACTCTCTGGACCTTGCGACGACCTGCAGGACGGACCGTCGCAGGCACGACGGGCCATCGCAGGTTGCGCAATCCCAGTCTGGGTCGGATTTCTTTACACGTTTTAAGGGACGTTTTGGACTATTCCTACTTTAATTATAAAGTTAGTGGGTTAATGTTAATAAGTCTAATTACTTGGGGGTTAAAAGAGGTAACCTTAAGTTAATTAGTGGGTTATTATTGCCATCTCTTATTCTTAATTATATGCTAATTAGGGTAAAGGAAAGAGGGTTTGAATAAAGAAAATAGAAAGAACAAGAGAGAGAGAGGATCGATCGAACGAGGAAGAGAGAAAACACAAGCTTCGGGGAATTTACTTGCTTGATCACTAATCTTCGGTGGAGGTAGGTTATGGTTTTCATGCTATTCGTAGTAAACTCTTAATAGCGAATGATATGTGTTAGTAGTATTGTAAACCCTTCTATATGCTTAATTGTATGCTTGCATGAATGATGTGATTATGTAATTATGAATAAAGAAGCATGATGAAGCTATTGAATCCCAAATCTTGAAAAGAAACCCTAATCTACTTTGTTAATGATGATGCCTTGGTATAAAAGAAGGCTTGATGAACGAAAGTGGTGAGATTAGGGGATCGGGTGCCACGTTCCGGTACCAGGATAGAGATAGAGGATCGGGTGCCACGTTCCGGTACCAGGATAGAGATAGAGGATCGGGTGCCACGTTCCGGTACCAGGATAGAATGAGGATCGGAGTGTCACGTTCCGACACCAGGATAGTATATGGATCGGGTGCCACATTCCGGTACCAGGATAGAATGAGGATCGGAGTGTCACGTTCCGACACCAGGATAGTATATGGATCGGGTGCCACATTCCGGTACCAAGATAGAATGCGGATCGGAGTGTCACGTTCCGACACCAGGATAGTATATGGATCAGAGTGTCACGTACCGACACGAGGGGAATAAATATAATGAATCTTGCAAGATGCTAATATACTCAATTTAATGAAACTAATTCCCAAATGAGTATGGTATTGAGGCTTGAGTCCTCATGTGTGAACTTGACGGTAATTGTTAATGATATAGTACTTGTTGCTACATGTTGAGTATCATAGTTGATTTTATGATATTGCTTAATATGTATTGTTTTCTATTTCGAGTTGGCCGATGATATCTACTCAGTACCCGTGTTTTGTACTGACCCCTGCTTTTATGTTTTCTTCTTTGTTATTTGTGGAGTGCAGCAAATGTGCCGTCGTCTTCGACTCAACAGTAATTCAAGCCAGTCTTTACTACATCGGAAATTCAGGGTGAGCTAATGCTTCTAGCTTGGACTGGATCTTCTTCTTCAAGTCTTGATGCCTTGAACTTCCAGCATGGACTATCTTCTTATGTATTTTTAGCTTCTTAGACATTTTTAGTTAGTAATTTGATCATAGATGTTCTTGTGATGATGACTTCCAGATTTTGGGGAATAATAGTTATTGAATTGGTTTTTATTTAACGAGCTTAAGTCTTCCGCATTATTTTCTGTTGATATACGTTGAAATGATAAGGTTTAGATTGGTTGGTTCGCTCACATAGGAGGGTAAATGTGGGTGCCAGTCGCGGCTCGGTTTTGGGTCGTGACATTTCGAATATGCATAGACTATAGGTAGTTGAATAAGGTAACTATTAAGAACAAGTACCCCATTCCTCGCATTAATGACTTGTTTGATTAGTTCAGGGTGCTTGTGCGTTCTCAAAAATTGATTTGAGATACGATTTTCATCATCTAAAATACGAGCGATGAATGTGCCAAAGACTGTTTTTCGAACAAGGTATGAACATTATGAGTTCTTAGTAATGTCTTTAGGGCTTACGAATGTCTGTGTTGCTTTCATGAGCCAGATGAATAGAATTTTTAAGCCATATTTGGATCTCTTCGTTAATGTATTATTGATGACATACTGATCTACTCCAAGAGCAAGAAAGAACATGAAGAGCATTTGAGAATTATATTGGGGTTGTTAATGGAGAAAATGCTTTATCCCTAAATTCTCCAAGTGTGAGTTTTGGCTCGATTCAATGTCCTTTCTCGGGGCACGTGGTTTTGAGTGATGGTGGATCCCACTAAAATCAAAGTAGTGAAGAGTTAGGTAAGGCCTACTAATGTTTTAGAGATAAGGAGTTTTGATGGTTTAGCAGCTACAACCGTGGATTCATTAAGGAATTTTCTTCCATTGCTTCCCAACTGACCAACTTGATCAAGCAGAATGTTCCCTTTGTATGGTCGGATGAGTGTGAAAAGAGCTTCATGCGACTCAAGACCTTGTTGACTACTGAACCAATTCTTGCCTTGCCTGTGGAAGGTAAGAATTTCATTATTTATTGTGATCATCTTATTCTGGTTTAGGTGCAGTGCTAATGTAGGAGAGCAATGTAATTGCCTATGCTTCAAGACAACTGAAAGTGCACGAACGTAACTACCCGACCCATGATTTGAAGTTGGCTACAGTTGTGCATTGAAGCAGCGGAGGCATTATCTACCTGGGTCAAGTGTGAAATGTATACAAATCATCATAATTTACAATGTGTTCACTCAGAAGGACTTGAATTTGAGGCAAAAAAGGTGGATGGAGTTACTTAAAGAATATGACACTACTATTCTGTATTACCCAAGAAAACTAATATCACGGTTGATGCCCTAAGTAGAAAAGCAGGGAACATGGGGAGTTTAGCCACTTACAGGTTTCTAAACACCCATAGGCTAGAGAGCTTCAAACTCTAGCTAATGACTTTATGAGACTGGAAGTAATTCAGAAATGAGGATTCTTGGCTTGTGTGGAGGCAAGATCTTTTCTTGACAAGCTTAAAGGAAAGTAGTTTGATGACGAGAAGCTGAACCGAATTCGAGACATGGTATTGCAAGAAGAGTCTAAAGAGGTTGTTATTGATGAGGAAGGCGTCTTGAGAATTAAGGGGCGGGTATGTGTGCATCGTGTTGATGATTTGACTCATACTATCCTTATAGAGACTCATCGTTCGAGGTATTCTATACATCCTGGTGCAACCAAGATGCATCGTGATCTGGAACAACATTATTGAGTGGAGTAGAATGAAGCTTACATTGTTGATTCGGTTGCCTAATGCCCAAATTGTCACCAGGTAAAGTACGAGCATCAGAGGCCTACAGGTACACTTCAGAGAATGTCCATTCTTGAATGGAAGTAGGAAAGAATTGCAATGAATATCGTGGTTGGTCTTCCAAAGACATTGTTAAGTTTGATTCTATCTGGGTAATTGTTGCCAGATTAACTAAGTCTACTCACTTCATTCCGGTCAAGGTGACTTATAATGCAGAGAAGTTAAGCCAAACTCTATATCCGTGAGACTGTTCAATTGCATGGAGTTCTGATTTCCATCATATCAGATAGTGGTACACAATTTACTTCTAACTTTAAGAGGACCTTGCAGGCTGAATTAGGAACTAGATTGGATCTAAGTACTGCATTTTACCCTCAGACCGGTGGACAGTCTGAGCTATTCTAGATAGGGACGTCTGAAAGTTAAGGTCAAAGGAGATTGCATCTATCAAGGTTCAGTGGAAGAATCATATGTTGAAGAGTCTACTTAGGAGAGTAGATGCTAATATGCAAGAAAGGTAAATCACATCTTATTGTCGATTTAGGTACATTTTCTTACCATCACCTTGTTTTGATCGTTCGAGGACGAACAATGGGTAAATTGGTATTTAATGTAATGACCCATTAGGTTGTTTTGAGTATTATAGCTTCTTATTTCACAAGACTCTTCCAATAAATTCTAAATGGGTATTTTGGACTATTTGTAATTATAGTTATATAATTAATGAGATAGTTTTAATAATTAAATTAGTTGAGGGTTGAAGAAAATAATATTAAAATTAGTAATAAGCCATTTTTACAACTTTTATAATTGGTCATGTATAATAATTAGGGTAAAGAAATAATCTATAAAAGAAAGACGGAAGAAAACTAGGCGAGAGTGAAAATGAATTAGTTGATGGATTAATGATTAGTCAATCATTGACTGATGATATGATAAATTTGGGTTAGAGTTGTTGTCACTAGTTTTCGAAGTCAGTGGCTTTAATCTTATTACGTTGTCATCATATTTAAATTGAGTTTTAATATATTGAGATATCTAATTAAATATTAGGTGTATTAAATAATTTGAATATCATTAAAGTGATGATAATTAGAGCAACTGAAACTTACCCTTAGGCTTGAACTTTAGGAAAATAACTAGATTTGGGAGAGTTATTGGGTCTAGGCTAGACATATAGTAATATGGATGTCTATAGACTCATTTACTTATGAATGTTTAATAGATTGGAAACGTTCGGAGACATTGAGGAAAGGAAAAACTTTGGAAAACTAGCTTCCTCGACTTCAATCCTTGGTGGAGGTGGGTTAAGGTTTATTCTATGTCATAGATAGACTTTTAATAGTGATTGAAGTTATTGAGTGATATTGTGAATTTCTTCATGTACTTGGTTATCTGGTTTGGATAATCTATGTGTTGTTTGTGATTGGTTTGAAATCCTTAGACCGTGAACTTTATAATCATGAACTTTCTCTATCGAAGTGATGTCTTGAATAAAGAAGGCTTGGTAAAATATTATTAATTAAGTAAAAGCGGTGATAATAAATGATAAATTAACGATATATTTGGACAGAGTGCCATGAGTCGGCACGATGTTATTGGATCGGGTATCACGTTCCGGCAATATTAAAGGAAAACATATATAATATCCAAGCGGCACGTACTTATATATGTCTTCCTTTAATGTTTCCGTGTTGAACGTGACACCCGATCCAATAACATCGTACTCGTGGAATCCGATCCAAATATATCATTAGTTTATCACCACTTTTCACTTCATGAACAATATTTCATCAAATCTTCTTTATTTAAGGCATCACTTCAATAGAGAAGGTTCAAGATTATAAATTTGACAGTGACAAGATTTCAGACCAATCACAAACACATAGATTATCCAAACCTTACAACCAAGTACATAGGGAAATTCACAATATCACCAATGATTATCAGTCACTATTAAGAGTCTATCTATCGCATAAAATAATCCATAACCTACATCCACAGAGGAATCGAAGTCGAGCAAAACTAATTTTCCAATGTTTTTCCTTTCCTCAATGCCTCTGTACGTTTCCAATCTATTAAACATGCATAATTCATAAGTAAATTAGTTTATAGACACCGATACTACTATATGTCTAGCCTAGACCCAAAAACTCACCCAAATCTATAGTCACTTTTCTAAAGTTCACGCCCAAGGATAAGTCTCGATTGCTCTAATTATCATCATTTTAATGATATTCCAAATATACAATACACCTAATATTTAATTACACATCTCAATATATTAAAACTCAATTTATAATATGATGACAACGTAATAAAATTCAAGATTAAAGTCATTGGCTTCAAAAACTAGTGGCAACAACTTTAACCCAAATTTATCATTATACTATAAGCCTAATATATCATATCATCCGTCAGATTGACTAATCATTAATTCATCAACCAATTCATTATCGCCCTCACTTTCTTATCGAAGTCCAAACTCTCATCGCATCCGCTAACACCCAATTTCAATTCATATCTAACCATGAAATATTATTGTATAATACTTAACCTCCTACCATTAAATCAGGACATTGAAGATTCAAAACATTAGCTCGATGTCTGTCTTCCTTGTTAGACGCTGCAGGTAAAGTTTCTCGCCTAGTTTTCTCTCTTCTTTCTTTTACAGATGATTTATTTGCCCAAATTATTATACATGACCAATTATAAAAGTGATAAAAATGACTCCCTACTAATTTTAATGTTATTTTTCTTTAACCACCGACTAAATTAATTATTAAAATTAACTCATTAGTTATATAACTATAGTTACAAATAGTCCAAAATACCTATTTAGAATTTATCGGAAAAGTCTTCTATGAAATAAGAAGTTAAAGTACCCAAAACGACCTAATGGGTCGTTACAATGGCTGACGAACACCCAGCAGAAAACACCAAAAATAGTTTGGAGAAGGGAAAAATTAACCTAAAATAAGTGTAATGTGACGCATGTGTGTTAACATCATAAAGTTAAATATGGTAGAGACTAGCATCAGAAAGAGGAAGAGTTACCGTAAGAGATATATTCTTACTGTGGCAGTAGCATATGTGGGTCCAGATCCATCAATGAAAATTAGACCTTTCTCTAAAGCTTGATCCATAGCCTGCAAATGATAGTCAACAAATCAAGAGAACATAGGATGAGAAAAATTAATGGTGACAACGGCGATGACAAAGATGGTGATGATGATACTACTACTATAATAAATAAACAATAACAATTTTTACAATGACATCACAAATAACAAAGAACAATAGGAACAGTAACAATACTAAGGATGATGACAACAATTATGCAAAGTAAAAATAATGTGGAAAACATTCCCTCAGTTTCAGAAGGAATGGACAAGTTAGGAATATCAGAGTACAACCATTCAATTTCCTATCACAAATTATCAATTTCTTTATTTTCCTAAAATTAAAATTATATAAAAAGTATTGTTACTAAATCTTTTACAACTAAGACTATTTAGATAAAGCACATATTGAGGATAAAATGAGAGATATGACATTTGCGATGGTTTAGCCATGTCCTAAGTCAATTTATGAATGTGAAACCGTAGCATGTGAAAGTGTCAACAAAGAACGAGGTAAACCTAAAATAAATGAAAGAGAGTTGTCTTGATGGACCTAGTCTCTTGAAATCCATGCAGGCCTGAGCAAAAATAGGGAACCCAACATTTCTCCACCTGTTACAACTTTTTTAAAGATTAAATTCCAAAAACAAAGTAAGAAGTCCTTATGCTAACCTCTTTACAGTATATGACAAAACTACGCATGTAGACGTTACAAATAAAAACATTATTTTATACTATATGGAGTCTTCACATTAATGGTGCACTCTAAGTGAATGGCAATGACATGGGTATGGGTGCTTCACATACTACTTTAAGATAGAATAAATCCCACTAAAAGTGAAAAACGGCCATGTAGAATACATACCAATATCGACTTTTCAAACCCAAATCTCCATGTAACATCAAAATAATAGATGACTTTTAAGAAAAACCCCAAAATTGAAAAAAAAAAGAGAGGAATGCCAAGCATGAGATCATCTCTATCTACGAACCAAAATATAAACCCGTATCCATGATCACATGGATTGAAAATATTAAGGAAATGTAACTTTTTAGATCGAATTCAAAGTTTGTTTGTATGATGGAAGTCATTTTCCATGGTAACTATTTTTCAAGAAAATGTTTTCTGGGTGAGTGGAAAATAGTTTCAGAAAAACATAGATCCATCAAAGGATTAATAATAATCTTCCCAAACCAGGTAATGCGCTAGTTAAAAAATTTACTACTAAATATCAATAATGCAAAGGTGTTACTTGAAATAAATAACATAAAGCTAAAAATTTATTTCATAGTCTCCAATAAAAGATATGAAGTAAGAAGTAAAATAGAAGTTCGGAAATGACTTGCATGGATATATGAGGAAAGTCATTTTTCTCATTTTGATGGATAACATTTTCTAGAAACCAAAATGTTGTTGTCATGGAATATTTTACTGAAAAGTGACTTCCATCAATCAAACACACCACCACAAAAGTTTTGAATTATCGTACAACAACATTAACAAGAAGAATTACCAAACCTTATGGCTATGCTACCTTCTCAAGCCCTGAAACATAGGGCCCAACATGAACACTTTCTATGTCATCTGTTGTAGCTGGTCTGAAATTCTGCACTTCAACAACATCTGAGCCTCGAAACTGGAACACAAGATAGCTTGATTAGTTGTATAGGTGTTTTATAAAATCTCTATATGCATCTTGCTAGTGCTCATGAAGGTTTAGGACGTTTTAATCAGAACCAAATCCCCCCCCTCCCCCGCCCAAAAAAGTGGTAGAGTTCTACTAGGAATTCTCTTGCCTACTATGATCACCATAGTGTTCAAGGTTCTATGACAAAGGAAAATTCACCAGATCTGACTTTATAATATCTCTAAGTTCCTAGTGGAAACTGCTTCACTCTAGCGTAGGATGGTAGCTCCTATAAAATTCTTCCTGTATATTGCTAACACTTAAGAATCGGAGGTAGCTCACACAAGGTTTAGCTATATAACTAGAATGGGAGTGTCATTAGGTGACACATCATGCAGGAGAGTAATGACACCATTTGGGATAGTGATCCTGGCAAGAGGCTTGGTTTAGTCAATTAACTATCGGTGTGCATACTGGATGACATTGAGTGTTACATGCAAGTTTGGCTTTTATGTCAACAGGATGTTGAGCAGCAACAACTTGGAGGACTTGGGAACTATTGCCAGTTATGGAGATCCATGGTAGAGCAAGGCTAAGAATTTATCACATGTTAGCCGAAGTTCGGAGATTATGCACTATTATGGTGGTCGTGGATAGATTTTCGATGTATGCCTATCTTCATGCATGGCTCACTGAGCTTTGCATTGCCGAGGAAGCTGTCAAGCTATTCTTAAGAACGAGTTTAAGTATTTGGGGTTGGCGAGGCATATAATTAGTGATTGAAACCCTCACTTTACGGGATTGCACTTTCCTACTAGCTTCAACCCGTACACAGATGGATAGATGAAGCGAGTCAATGCTTTTTACTAGCTTCCACAATAAAGTTGCAATCAATATAGCTTAGAGCCTCAGAATCATGTTCAACATGACTGAACAAAATAAAATGAAATTGATTGGCACTTCGTCAAAGAGAGAGTTACTAATCGCAGCTTGAGTTTGTTTCATGTAGCGTCAGAAAACAAATAGCATATGTGCTTACATAGGGCCTCAGCGAACATATTATGCTAATTAATTGGCATGATTTTGGGAGACCTCATTTTTCCTTTACCTAGCGTAATTTTTATAAAATTATCTCACATTTTATCCCAAATTTATTTTCCTCATCAAGAGATATCCAATGTGTTTGTCTTTTATCATCACCGGTGAAAACAATAAACACAAGAATCAGCACTGACAAATAATTGTGTTGTGTTTGTGGCATACCTTTGAAGTCAAATTCATCTTTTCCAGAGCTGTCAAAATTGCAGGAACTCTAGAGTTGCATTCTGGATGTGATTCCTGAAAATTTTTAGTGACTGAATTCCAAGAAATAGATATTCCCAAAAACAAAGACCTAGTAAAGAGAATCAACAAAAGATTTAAGCTAAATGTTAGGATGGTGAAGTTTACGCAATTCTTACCCTAAAGAAATCATGCAACAGAATATTAACAAAAATCAGTAAAAATAAAAGGAGTTGTTCTATGAAATCCAACTAAGTACTTTGATTAGGGATCCTTGCACTGTAGGAACCTGAAAACTCAAAGCTATATCAACTACTTAGCAAGAAAAATTAAGGGGCAAGGTCATAGGAGTGAAAAGTTCAAAATAGAATGGCGCATTTCTCCCCAAAGATATTTTGCAAGTGAAATCTAGTCTAAACAAAATTATTAAGCAACAAACTGTCACACTTAAATAGAATCAAAGCCAATATATTCATATGATTCAGGAAGCATCTCACAGAACAAGAAATGGCAATGGCACAATTTATTAGTCCAATGTAACCACACAACAGACATGCTAGGAAAAGAGAGAATGCCTCAGAAAAGCTGCAAAACTACTGTTAGAGGAACATCAAGCAATAAAGGTAAGAGTTCCTACAGGGGCGTCCAATAGAATTGGAAAAAAAAAGGGTAAGGAAATTGGAGAGTATTTTGTCATCTCTAAAACAGAAGATAAAACTATGAAGCTTTCAACTTCTACATTCCAGTCTTGTTATGTTAACATTAACTATTTGGCCATGCATAGCTGCTCAGCAATACAAATAAAGGTACTCTAGTCTCAAGATAAATAGAAAAACTAAATTAAATTTAACACCTAATTCACCCATATTCAGGGAAAGAAAACTTAGTCAAGCAAATCACAGTGCGTAATGGGACATGAGAGACAGAGTTCCTGAAACTAAAATTCTTGAAGTTAGATTCTTTGAACAATGGAACATCTCCTCTGACTGCTTACCTAATGATAATTAAAAGAGTTGGTTTGCTTGGTGGGTAGATGCTCACTAAGTGGTGGTCACGGTCCTTTGAATTTGGGTCATGACATTGGCTTTCACTTAAGTCGTGTAATTTTGAATTAAATGATCAATTTGGAACTTATTGACCGAAAATGTTGACTTGATCCAATGTGTCTTGAATTTAGGATTTTGCATAAGTATTGTATGGACTGATCCAATAAGATTTAGATGTCTACGATGTATTTTGAAAGGGAAAAGAATAGACAAATTATAATAAAAACCTGTCGATCTCCAACCAGTCGAAAAGTGACACATGCCCTAAATTTAAATAGGTTTCATGTTGAAGGAGGAATTATTCCTGGAAAGACAAGGATCCTATTGTAGGACATTTAACTAAACAGTCACTGGAATCGAGATTCAGAACTCTGGCATACATGAGTTCTAGACATCTGATAGGGCATATTTGGCACCTTGCAAAGAGCAAAAATCTAGGCATTCCCTACAAGAACTTTGTTCAATTGCAGATAAGTGAACCTTGGAATTAATATCTACTTTTTGCACATGCAGGCGACAGAATGACGTGCAACTACATAGAACAGAATAAGCACAACTTTTTCTTAGGGAACATATATTAACATTATCTACCTAATTCTCAAAATATATCTCAGTAAGGAAACCAATAAGATAACTGTGGGAAAAAGACATAGGAGAGTATAGAGAAAGAATAACCCCAAAGGCAGTAATCTGCTAATCTTCGCAATTAAATGGGCGGAAAAAAAAATATTGCTTCCCCTTTTGGGCAGCCAAAACTTGATAGGAAGTTCATAGAGGTTGTAATGAACTTGATGACGGCATATTTTGAGGTTTATGACACATAACAGTTCTATGTTTCAGATTTCACTGCCATTTAAATTGATCAAGACACTTGAAACAATTCGAACCCCTTGAGGAGATTCTTCTACCAAAAAAAAACAAAAAAACTTTGGGCTGTAAAAGAAGAGAAATTTTCTAGTTGCAACTCTGATATAAGAGTTTGGGTTGATTCCTCCTCAAGACATAAATGGTTATACAAGGCAAACACTTGATCAAAACCGTAGCACCATATATAGCTTTAGTTTAACTCTCATGGTGGGCATAAAAAAAAGAGATATAAAAGTTGTTCCGCATGAGTTGGTTCCACAACAGCTCTAGGAGAAGAATGAAGTAAATGATTCCCTGGAATCACAAAGCTAGCTTGACAATGCATATGGTAAGTAGATTTACTTTACCTGATTATGACCCATTGCAGGAGCAGCAGCATAAATCACTTTTGCACCAACTGCGATATGATCAGAAGGCAAGCCAACATTTCTTTCCTTATGATTTGAACAATAAATGGTGCCTCGAACACTTGATGAAGAATATCCCTTTTCTGGTCTGATGTGCTTGGGGAGATCTGTATACTTAATGGTAATTCCATTTTTGGAATACTTTTTATGAGAGTAAACGTGATGTCTATCATAGAACAGCAAGTTACCTGCCAAAAGGAATTGAAACAATTATGTATACCCATTGAAGCAGTCCATTTTGAAAGAACAGACAAAACAACTCCGCAACAACAATATTTGACACAACGATCTTATACAGGAGTATCCCAACAGAAACTGTGCATTTTCAAAAAAAACTTATTCACCTACAACCAGGCTTATCCCAGGAAAAAAATCAAATGATAGTTTTCGAATCAGATAAAAGTTTAGCTGTGAGTCTGGTGGAGCTACGGTTCATTAATTATCACTGCTAAAAAAACAGTAGACCTAAAAAGCGACCTCAATGACAGGTTACTTTCAAGATTCAAAGTTCACTTAATTTCCAACTTTATGAAATTAATTTAACATACTTGTAAATACTTGGTGTTTCCATTATCTTAGTAGTCAAATTGTAAACTTGTTCTACTTTAATCATGAAGCATTTTGAAAGAATATTGGCTACAAGTCAGAGCTATCTTTTCACGACTGCAAACAAAGATTATTACATAAAATAGTCATTGCAAGCATTATGACAGGCACACAGCTGACTTGCGTTTGCATGTGCTAAAAAGGAAGTTTGTACCCTCCAGCTTGTGTGACTTCTATGTGTTGATGTTGAGTATGTGGTTGTGGGTAGAGTTAGGATACTTGGAGATTATGAATAATGAAAAGAAGTGGAGAAGGGACTGAGGGCAGGGTCTATGGTTTGGGAGAAAATATCCTTGCAACTAAGTGAAACCTTAAAAAAGACTAGAGCCCATTTGGTTTGACTTTTTGAAGTGTGTTTAAGCTATTTTAACTTAAAAACACTTCAAAAAGTCCACTAATTAGCTTAAAACACTTCAAAAGTATTTGGACTGACTTTTGGAGTGTTTGGATAAGTTAAAAAAGTGCTTATAAGCACTTAGTTCTAAACTAAAACGCTAAAAATAAGACAAAAATAATAAGTTCTATAGTTTTTGGATAATAAGCCAAAAATGAAAAGTCAACCAAACAAACTCTAAAGCTAATACCAAAAGTTCTCAAACATCATGATTCATGCAAACCTTCACCTAATATTTAACCTAAAACTTGCAATTGCTGAATAATAAAGTTAATAGTTAATAGAACATCATCATATTTATATTGTGGAACATGGAATAGAAATTTGATAGACAAGACAATTAAGTTGGCAAGACCAATTCATAGAACAGAGTAACTAAGCATCAGCTTTTAATTATAAATCACCCCTACTTAGAATTTATAAACTTTTTTTCCCAATGAACAGGTCCAATGAACAATATTTGTATGACTCAAAGTGAAGAATCAACATGCAAGTAAACTAAATTAGTGGACCACATCAAAAAAAAAAATTGAATTTTGTACGTTTTTCAGAACTTTCTAATGAGAACATACACAATATTGTGTGATTGAGTTAATTACAAAACGAAGTGAACAGTACAAAAAAATCCTGCTTGACACTACAATGGTGGTATTGACCTGCAACTACTATCATATGCTCAACCGCCTGATCTCCACATCGAAATAACAAGGTAATAACCATCAGAACCATAAAAGGGGCATTCGACGTTCCCTCAATAATTTAATGTTGTTAATACTCTTTACCCTATACAAATGTTCTCGATCCTTTTTCCCATAAACTGATGATTCTGTAACAGTTCACTCGACTTCTTCCCCCAATATTCCACTAAAATCTCAATACTTACCTTAACAACATTACCACAACGACACAATTTCTCAATTATAACTAATACTATAGCAAATTTCATTAATTATTGAGCAAGCAAGATTATTTGAACTTTGAAGTATCATTAAAAAATAGCAGCAAAGTAGACAATAAAATCACAATTAATAATAAGGAATTAATAAAGTGTTTTAGAGCTTATCAAGGTAAAACCTAACATGGATTTTTTAATAAAAAATTAAGCGAATTTTTTAACTTACACTGGATCGAGGGGACCGCAGGCCGTGAAGCAGTCGTGGCCGTGAAATTCGTCAGCGGAGGAGTTGCTGCGGCGGACATCATCGCCGGTAGAGAGGATACAGACTTCATCGCCGGTGCAAAAAATTACAAAAGGTTTTTTTTTATTAAAATAAAAATGGGCCTCTCTTGAGTTTGGATAAATAATGAGAAATATTGCTTTTTTTTATTGGAAAAATTAGTAAATTAGTCAAAATAAATAACATATTTAGTAAAAATATTCATACTTTATAAATATTAGCAAATATGTCTCAATTTTCTTCCTATTTTATCTCTCTTTTTCAATTAATTCTATATATCCTTTTTTTAGAAAAAAAAATCATTCTCTCTCATATTTATCTTTTCAAATTGTTAATTCTCTTTTCCATTTAATTTTTTTTCTCTCTCGTGGTTATCTTTTCTAATTTTCCTCCAACATTCAAGTTGCAAATATTTTTTTGCCATATATTTTGGTTGTTTTTTTAATCCAAAATTGAATGAACAAGAATCCCTTTGATTAAGGTATCTCTAATCTTTATCCTATTTTCAGATTTCTTTTCTAATTTTTTATTTTTGTTTAAATCTTAAAAAATATTGTTTGTATTTTTCAATTTCCGTTATGATTTACTCTCCAATGGCTGAATCCAAGAGGCTTACTAGAGGTATTCATCTTAATCAACCAATTTCTGGTGATTTTTCATCCTTTAATTTATTTATTATTTAACAAATAGTGTATAATGTATGATCCGCTGCTAAAATGAGGGAAGAAAGAGGGTAAAAACATTTGCAAGACTCATTGGTGTGCAAAACCTTCCTCAAATTCAGAACGCAAATGTAGAATCTTTGTCTACTCGTGAGGATCTTGAAAAAGATGACGAAGATCGGATAGTTATCGAACATTTTTCTATTAGTTTGTTTTGTATTTATAATTCTTTTTTAGAATTTGGTATGCTTTCTTTAATTTGTATTCAAATCACTATGTATACTATTTCATGTTGCATGGTTTATGAATCTTGTATTTGTCCCTAATTTGTATTCATCCAAATGTATGTCAACTAGTTATGTATTTTATTTATAAGAAGAACAACTTTCTATTAGTTTATTTGTATTCGAATGAATAAAACTTAGAAAAGGAAACAAGATTTTGAAAAGAAAAATAAATACATAGTGAAAATATATACGAATACAAATATATTTCTTAAATAGCTACATTTTATTTGACATACAAATTGGAATGAATACAACTTAGAAAAGGAAACAAAATTTTGAAAAGAAAAATAAATACATAGTGAAAATATATACGAATACAAATGTATTTTTTACATAGCTACATTTTATTTGACATACATATTGGAAAGAATACAAACTAACAAAGGTATGTCAATTGAATTTGATATTTTTTTCTAATTTGTATTTATTCTAAAGGTATGTCAACTAGTTATGTGTTTTATTTAAGAATGAGTACACCAAATATTCAATTATTTCTTTTCAATTTTATATTTCATTCACTTTTTCATCATACTATTTTTTTGTATTTTATATATTATTATACAAAATTCTAAATAAAAACTAGAATAAATAGAAATACAAAAGAAATACATATTGAAATAAATACATACAAGATTTTTGAAGAAAAAAATAACTATATAAGGAAAAAATATATGAAAATACAAATATATTTCTTAAATGACTATATAGATAAATTCGGCATACCTATCGAAATGAATACAAACTAATAAAAAACTATAATAAATATAAATAGAATATATTGTGGAATGAATATAATTTTAAAAAGGTAAAATTCTGTAGGAAAAAAAACAAATTTATATTTAATTTGAAAATGTAACTGATGAAAAAATTAAGGATGCTTACCTTTTTTTGAAATATTCCCCCCTTAATTTTCTCCTTTTTGTTATTAAATAATTATATTCTTTAAATAAAAATAAATAATAAAAATATACATAACAAACTAAAATGACATTTTTACTAAATATTAAAATTGTTGCTAATGAGTCCTCTTAAATGCTAAAATATTGACATTTTAAAAAAATTCCCTTTTTTATTTCATTAAACACATAATAAATATTTTTTTAAAAAAAAATAAAAAACAAAGAGATAATTGTTAGTTTCAAACCTATAAATAAGCTAAAAAGATAAACGATAGGATATTTTTAAATCGAAAAGATGAGTACAAGGGTATCATTAGGTCAAAAGATGGATGAAGAATATTTATAAACCTTTTCTTATAATCCAAAGGTCTTTTTTTTAGTCAAAGTAATTTATGATTATTTAGAAATAAAGAACTTGGGAGGTTTATTCTATAAATATATTTTTATTTTTTAAAAATCTTTGGAGATCTCATTAGGTCGCTATGTTTTTTTAAAAAAATTTAAAATGAACCTTGTAGAATTTAATTAAACACTTAGTTTGTAGGATCGTTGAATTTTGTTTTAAGTGCATCCAATCACATATATATAAACATGAATTATACTATATAAAGTCACAATCTAAAATCATACATGTTATAGTGGTTCGTTTCAACACTTTTTGGAGAAGAAACCTTCAAAGAATCTTCACACGGACTTTAGTGCAATTGGAGGAGGATGAAGGAGAACAAACAAAAAAAGTGTCTGTTTGTCTGAAATAGTAAAGAATGAAAAGATACTTTGATTCCTCCTGTGAGAGCCCTTTTATAATTCTAAAGGATACAACTACTATATATATATATATATATATATTGACTCGATTTAATTTTCTTCAAGTCGCTATTATTATTTGGCGGATTTCTTTTTTATTCAACCGACCTCATGAGATCTCTTTCTTTAAAAAAAATATTTAGTTGAATAGCAACCGCATGAGGTTTTTTTAGCGACCTGTTTTTTAGGTCTTTCTTAATAGTAATTCTTTGGACTAAGCATTTGACTTGGTTAATTAGACCGGTAGATTACCAGGTTTTTTGGACTATTTTTAGACTAGGAAAGGAAGACAGACTTGTGATTTAGCATCCAACCCTAGGTTTTTAGAATGCAACAGGCTATCCAGCTGCAACAACAACTTTTAGACTTGATGTTATGCCTTTGTCAAGTGTTGGTGTACAAGTTATGCCCAGATCTGTTATATCTAATGTTTGAAAGGTTCTAGGAGATAGATCCACTTCAGTTTCACAATGGATAAGGAGAGAACTATGAGTTTCTTGTGAGTTGTCATGAGATGTTACAAAATATGAAATTGGCGGAGCCGGTTACACTACTTTTCACATGTGTGGCCTATCCATGAAGTGGTGTCGGTTTGATGTGGATACTAGACCAACATGTTCATTCCCCTCTAACTTGCAAGAAGAGAAGTGAAGTCAGTTTGAGCACTTGATATTTCATGTCTATGAGACTAGAATTTGTCAATTCATTGGAAATTTGACTTATAATATCAATAAAGCAGCTTATCAGACAACCTTGTCTGGAGCTTCTTTTCAAAGAGCAAGTGGTCATGGAAATTGAGCTTATGCGCCACAAGGAATTTAGGAATTTAACCAACAAGAGGTTGCACTTCTTGTGATTTCAATGGTACCTTATCTGAATGTAGGGGATCTTTAAGGAGGGTTTTCATCCTCGGTTCAGTATAATTGTTCATGCAGTTATAGAAACATATGAGGAAAGATATTTAGGACAAGGTTTCTACAACTTGGGTCAAGACGTATCAGGTCGGTATTAGAGGTTTTCTGATTATGGTGACTATTCAGTATATTCAGATTCTTGTTAGTATATGGTGTTTCCTACTCCTACTATGAGTGTGGTGAGTTAGGAAAAATCAATAGAGATTTCTCCCGTCTTAGATTGGGAGGCCGACATCAATAGTGTTTTGTACATTTGTTGCTTCGTTTTTGCTTTTTAAATAAAATTTGGGAAGTTCTTTTTTAAGAAGTGAGTAAATTTTCCAAATTCAACTTGGAAAAAAATGAACAATTTCATAACAAAACATTAATATCATAAAAAATGTTATTTTAAGAAAGTGAATACAATTTATACACCATGACTTTTATGAAGAAGATGACAATGAACAAGAAAACCCTTATTTCTTTTTATCAGACTCGCATTAGCTGGTCTTGATTCATTCAATTCATATTTAATTTAAAATAAGATTTTACCAATCTAACAACTATTCATTAATGCAAGATATGCCTATTTTTAAGAAAAAAAATGGATAAGAATTCACCAAGTAATTTAGTTCCTCTAAAAAACACTCAAAACTTTTTATTAAAAAATGGAGAAAGTTGAAGAATATATGGTGTTGTCATGGGTTAGAAAATCGGGAAGTGATGGTTGCAAAATTCTCAAATCCCTTTTCTAATTTACGTCGATGTATTGTTCAATTTTCATATGTCGAATGTTAGGTTAAGTATGCAAATTTAAAAGGGAATTTTATTAATGAAGAAGATGATGAGAATGCATTCATAAAGTTGATGACATATAAACTTAGAAAGACTTGTAGAGATTATTGGACCTAGCAAGTCAAGCTAAAGGATACTCCATCTTTTTCATAATCCCTCTTTTCTTCCTTTTTAATTATTATTTACTTATGATGTTTAATGAATTATGAGTTTTTACTAATATTTTGTTTGATCTTACATTTATAAGATGATTTATATAAAAACAAAAATTTCTAGGAGGTATAAAATATATCCAAAAATATATTATCTTTTCTAAAGTTTAGGTGTTGGAGCACAAACAAATTATCACTAATTGGTAAAATATGCACTAGTTTTATATTATTTTTTTCAAATAAAATGTTCTTTATTATTTTTTACTATTACCAAAAAAAAAAAGAACCAGTATCACTAAATAATAAAACTCTATTGTTAAAATATTTAGGGAAAATTGTTAAAACAATATTAACTATATATTTTTTCATAACAAATTTCCTAGCTACTTCATGTTTTTCTTATAAAAGCACTAATAGATTGTTAGCTTTGATAATTGGCACCAAATAATTATTAATTAATTTTGACTATGTTTATTGTCCAAATTTATGTTGTAAATCTTTTTTTTCTGGTGCATTGAAAAAAAAAAACTAAAAAGGAAAAAAGAAATTTTGATAAGTCAAATTGCTTAATTCTCCATTGAAAAAAACTTTATATTATTGTTGGTGACTTTCCAACTTAGAAATTCTTCTTTATTTTAAAAAAATAAAATAAAATAAAATTTGAGTTAGAGAAAGAGAAAATGGAGGAGTGGATTAGAAGTAGGGTCAAACCCTAACCAATAAATTGAAAATTCATGTAATCAACCAACATAGCTACTAAGATTTTCCAACTAGCAATTCTTTGTATGCTAAAATCTTTATTTCTCAAAGAATTTGTAAAATTATTTATAATCTCTCTTCGAATGCATATTTTATCCTTCATTTCTATCAAGTGTTTATAATTTTCACTATTATTATTATGAGAGTGAAATTATATATCCTAATTGTTTTAATAGAAATTGACAACAAAAAGGTAATATGATTATTGATATCTTTAATTATGCTATGTTTATGTAGGAAAAAAATTTCAAAAATTTTCAAATAAGAAGCTAAAAAAAGAATAAAGTTAAATGAAGAAAAAAGAGATGATAAATCCTAATGAAAAAAGAGAGAATACTAATCAAAATTTCATAAAAAAATTTGATGTGGTGAGATCTCACAAGCATTATTGTCTTTCCGAATCTTAACTTCTCGAAAAGGTAAATACATTGCTAATATATATTATGTTATAGTTTCTTATACTTGTATTTGTACTTTAATTATAAACTAAAACTTAGACAATTAAAAAGAATACTTTCTTTTTTCTATTTTATGTGACGTTCTTTCCTCTATAATCTATTATTAAAAAGAATAATATTTTCTTAATTGAAACATGATGAAGTGTGAACCTCAAATCTTTTTATTTTTAAAGACATGTTTACTTTGACTCTACATGAAACACATAATTCTAAAACTTGTGGTCTTAACTACGTTATAATGTTTGTGTGACTATAAAACTTCTCATAATGATAAAATAAAAAATTTATAGCTTGATTATTTCAAATATAGACAGATGTCATATTTTTTTAAAAAGATTGATGGTAAACTGGTGTTACATAAAATCGGAGAAAAGGAGTATCTGACATGTTTAATACCAAAAGTCATTTTTTACCTTTTTAATCTAATTATTGTGAGGTCAAATTTACTGTATAAGTATTATAAAGCATGAATTGCATATTCATTATTAGTGCTAATATTTATATTTTTTTTCAAGAAAGATATATATTATACTAAACAAATTAAGCAGCATAAGAATTTATACATTATTCAAAAAAAGTTAGAACAAGATAGGTTTTTCTAACTTGGAAACTGTCAATTTCTTTAAAGATATCTTATTGATTTTCAGCAACGTCATTGTTTATTACTCAAATGAAATTATTCAATATTTTATAGCACCTGAACTCAGAGCCATTATTGTGAGAAACCCTAATTTTGTCATGAAATTGTGTATGAAACAGGCAAACCAATGTTGGCCAAATAAAAATTGGACAACATGACATATTATGCACATAACAACGCTCAAGAAGGTGATTCATTGGTGTGGAGTACGAGAGTGAGAAATAAGGCTTGCAAATTCAAGAACGATCCAAATAATGATTACAAAGGGAAACATCGAAGAATGACAAAGAAAAAATAAGAATATTTTGAAACTAATGAGTGAAACTTACTAGAAGATGGTCATAGATGTTTATTTTAGGTTTATTGAATTTCTTTTGTTTTGTAGTTCTGGTAGTTCATAGTTTATTGTCATTGTAGATTGGAGACTATAATTAATCCTCCTAACCTTATCATGTGCCTTTTTTCTCAAAATTTTATGTATCGAACAAAAAAAAGTCTCATAATTCAATTAACATAATTTAGTTGATGATGTGAAAAATTGTTTGGTATGTGATTTGCATCAACCTCATTTGCTTTTTTTTTTCAAGAAAAAAAAAATTCATAAAATTATTAGTATATTTGAGCATTTTAGTAGAACGTTGGGAGTAATTGTCTTTTATTTAGTGATTGAACGTTGTCAGTCATGACCATAACTTCTCATTGAAACTCCATTATATCACTCTTTTTTCCCTTTTTATGTTTTGTAATGGGATAAAGCACAAGTATCCTCTAGAATATGACTTAACTCTCAAAGACACATCTAAACTTAACTAGCGTCTTATTACCCCCAAATCGCGAACTGATTTTTTCCATATTTTTGTGCACCTTTTGTGCTGACGTAGCACGTTCAACCACCAAGTAGCACACACTCTCCTGCCACGTGTGTAAATATACATATTTTATTTTATTTAAAAAATAATATTACTAAAAGAATATTATTAAAAATATTCTTATTTTCTTTATTATGTTTAATTAAGTTAATAAACTTTTTTCACCTTGTACCAAGCTTCTAATTTTTACCTTCATTCATTGTTTTCTATTGATTTTATTCTTGTTGTCTTTCATTTTCAATTGATTTCAAATTTAATTTCAAATGTTTTGTATTTAAAGTAACTTAATTTTAAAATGATGTCAAAATAAGTGAAGAAAATCAAATAAAACATAAAAAAATAAAACATTAAAACTAAAGGACACTTTGAAATTATTTACTTTTAAAAAATATACATAATCTTTTTTTAAAAAAATTGAAAGTGAAAAGATAACAAATTAATTTTTAAAATGTTAAAGTGAGAAAGAAATTAAAATAAATATTCTATGACGAAAGAAAGAAAAATAATTAAATGTATATAACTTTTATAATCAATAAATATATGTACTAACTAATAATAAAATTACTAATAAATATATGACATGTGTACAATTTGTGCACTCATCACTTGTCTTCAAGTGCGTGTGCACATTCTTTATGCCATGTTAACATATGTAGTATATTTATTCCATTTTAAATTAGTTGGGGGGGGGGGGGAGAGTAATAGGGCCTAGTAAAATTTAGGTGTCTTTGAGATTTTGGTCATAGTCCACAGGAGTATTTGTAACTTATGTAACCTCTAGGCCAGTTATCTACCCAATTTATTACCCCATAATCTTCCTATTTATTTCAAGGAAGAATTTTTCCCCTATAAATAATGATGATCTTACTCCATTAGCAGAACATTGAGAACACTTGTCTTTTGCTTAGTAACTGAACATGGTCAGCCATGACCATAACTTCTCACTGAAACTCCATTATTTTATCTCTTTTATGTTTTGTAATTCATGTAAACTCTAGGTCATTTATCTGCCAAATTTACAACCACATAATCTTCTTACTCATTGCAAGAAAAAATTTGTCCCCTATAAATAATGATGGTCTTGTTTTTTTAGCAGAACTTTGAGAGTAATTGTCTTTTGTTTAGTGACTAAACATGGTCAGCCATATTGACCATAACTTCTCATTGAAGCTCCATTATGTTACGACCGGGTTCCGTCATTATAAAAAATCCAATAGGGAAAAATTTGAGGCTGGAAAACCTTTATGTAGTATTTGGAATTTTTCCAACCTAGTCCAAATTTGGACAAAATTAGAGTCATTAGGGTGCAGATAAATTTGGTATCAATCGGGTGATTTATTTATAATTTTTATTTTATGATGGAATATATAACTCATCAAGAAATTCATACAACTTTATGGAATTGAATTCAGGTGAGTAGAACTCTCGAAATCGATCTTAGCGCGAAATGGATTTTCTAACTGTAGTTGGTTAGAGATGTGTTGTGAAATGGGAGTCTTGAAATTATTAGAATAGCTCACTGTTTCGTGCAAGCCACTCTGGCGTTGGGTTTTGTCGCTCTGGTAGGGCCGTTGTGGCAGGCCAAACACGACTTAAAATTGTAAATAAACCCCTAAACGACTTTATTTTGCACTTTTCGATTCTAAGAGATAGGGAACAAACCCCAAGCGAGTTTTGACAGTTTTCAATATTTCTTGAGGCTAAAGGTAAACTTTTCGTTCTCCAAATCCATTTTTAATCCGTAGAACGTAATAGAATGAGTAATTATTAACGGGAGAGGGTTTTGAATTGGAAACCATGGTGGAAAAAGCCCTATTTGGATACTTGAGATCATGGGTATGATCTAGGATTGTTACAATTGTTAGTAATCCGGGTAATTAGTGATTTTTATTGATTCTTGTATTATACTAATTGTTTGTAAACCAAGAACAAGTGGAATGAATCCGAAAAGGGAAAGATTTAAGGTTTCAAGCTTGTGTAGAGGTAGGTGATGGTTGTGATTCTACTATGTGATATATGTTGGTTCGTGCTTCATTTTGATGCATGTATGTAGTATGTAAACGTTGCATCGTTGATCACACTTGTTGTAAATGAATATGAAGGAATACCTATATGCCATGAATCATTCTTGATTGTATGATATTGAGAATATACTTGTTCTTGTTATTATGGTGTGTTGAAAGAATCGATTGTCACGTTTCGACATAACTAACTGGGATCGGTTTTCATATTCCGGCACAAAGATGGGATCAATTGTCACGTTCTGGCACAACTATTGGATCCGGTACCACGTTCCGGTATGCTAACAATTTGGGTTTGGGTTCTATGAGGAACCAAATACTTGACATAATTTTTATCTTGAGAATTGTGAAATTGTATGTTGTTAATAGATATTGATAATATTGTATATGTTCGATACTTCGCATGTTTATAATGTTGTATTGACTGCTTATGTTACGCTTAGTAGAATAGTCACGTGATCCTACTAGTACACTCTGGTTGTGTATTGATACTGAACTTGCTCTTATTTTTGTTGAGTATAGGGCATCTTTAGGCGACCATTGACAGACCTAGTCTAGAAGATTAGTGATCTCGTGCAAATTCAAGTGTTAACCAATTCTTTCGGGCTGCCATGAATTCTCTTTTCGTCTATGTCCACATTTTAGGATCTGTTCTAGTTAGTTAATAGTTCATTAGTTTGGGGTTGTATCCCTTCTTGTTTAGACTTTGTTTCCTCGTTTAGTTGTTTTGGTACATTGACTTTCAAGTTCTAGGGGTTGCTCTTCCGCATTATTTTGGTTAGTTGTTTGTTAAACCTTAGAGTTTATAGGTACTTCATTTTTATTGTCATTTAAACTTGCTTTCGTATCTTTAAATACTTAGTTTTCATAAAAGTTATTGTTTGGGTTGTAGTAATGGTTCTTCCATTGGAGGGTTAGTGTGAGTGTCAATCACGACTCTGGATTGTGACACATTATTTCACTCATTATTCCATCTTTCTATGTGTTCTAACTCATGTAACCTCTAGGTCATTTATCTACCAAATTTACTATCTCTTATTCTTCTTATTCATTGCAAGAGAAAATGTCTCTCATATAAATAGTGATAGTCGTACTTTGTTAGCACAACGTTGGAGTAATTGACATTTATTTAGTGATTGAACATGGTCAACCATATTAACCATAACTTCTCATTGAACTCTATTATTTCACTCATTATTCTATATTTTTATGTCTTGAAACTCATGTAACCTCTAGATTATTTGTCTATCCAATTTAATACTTCATAATCTTCCTATTCATGGCAAGAAAGAATGTCTCCACTACAAATAATGATGATCTTACTTTTTCCGTGCATAAGAAAATATAGAGTGCATAAAAGTGAGTAAATAAAAGTTATTATTAGTTGAAGAGAGATGTTCTTTTTATGAAGCTTTGGATTCAATTGTTGTCTCACATTTTTTGACTTATACTTTGACATTGAGGTATGTTGTCCTGTGAGGACAAGTTAAGAAATTATTGCTAGACTGGTGAAAAAACTTGTTGTTATAGACTTAAATCTCCTTAAAAAGAGAGATATATATTCATGTCTCAACCTGAATTTTTTTTCTTTCTTTTATTTTCAATTGTAATATTGTAATTTCACCAACAAAACTACTTGACTTTCCCATATAAATATATATCATCCTATAGTTATTTTTATATTTTTTAAACAAAAACTATACTATCTAATTAGTTGAAGAATATCTATGCATAAACCTAAATTTCTTTTCTCTATTGCTATTTTATTGTCATATTTTTTCTCCTTACAACCATGTTATGAACTTTCCTTTTGAATCGTAGGTCTATTAGAAATATTTTTCTTATCACACAAAGATATGGGTAAAATATGTGTACATCTTAATTCTTACCCTCCTCAAACTCACTTGTGAGATTACACTGAATGTTCACTATTAGAAAAATCGACTTCAAAAGAGGTCTGAATAAACCCATATTTTGAATTGTGGATTAATTAGAAAAAAACTCTTTATCTCGCAAAGGTAGGGATAAGATATGTGCACATCGTACCTCCTAGATTCAACTGTAAGATGAATATGTTTTTCACTACTAAAATTTGATATTGCGCAAGACTTCATTAACATCAAGGTATGGTGATGTTAAAAAAATTGATCATAAATCTTGACAAATTGCCTTACAAAAAGTCATGGTGATCGTCAAAAATTGTCCTCAAACCTGAATGAATCACCATAATGTTTTCATCATTAACGATAATATTATATTGTTTAATTTATTTCTTGATATATTTGGGATAGTTCTGAAGGAAGTGGAATTGATACATTCCCTACTAGTATTGTTGAGCTCTGTCCATTTATACTTTGTATTTCATCATTCTCTTGCTATTACACTAAAACTATGCTCCTGAAGACTCAATGATATAGTAATGTGTATGTAGAACTTTTCCAGCCCATTTCAATGGAATGTTTTTCTTTACGAATCATGAATAGCTTAATTCTACGGGTTGAAATCTCTCTTTTCAAAAGGGTCAAACACGGTGAAGTTTGACGTTTTAGCTAAGCAACTTTGTGATGAATTAACCAATTATGGGATAACCTAATTGGTTAATATTGTCCATATACCTAATGGAAAGTGGCACTTGGCTTGGACCTTAGTGATCCATAACTTATGTAAAAATATAAGAAATAAGAGGAAACTTGTTAGCATTGTGTGTTGCAGGAGTTATGAAAATATGGAACAATTTCGATGGTGTATTTATGTCTTTTCTCTAATTGAAACATGATGAACTTTGAACTTCATATCTTTTTATCTTTAAAGACATGTTTACTTTGACTCTACATAAAACAAAAACATTCTAGAACTTATGGTCTTAAATACGTTGTAATATCTTGTGTGACTATAGAACTTCTTAATAATAGTATAATAAAAAATTTATAGCTTGATTATTTTCAAATACAAAAATATGTCATATATATTTTAACAGATTGATGATAAAATGGTGTTACATAAAATCGAAAAGGAGTATATGACATGTTTTATACCAAAAGTCATTTTTTAAATTTTTTCTTTTAAAACTTATTGTGACGTCAAATTTACAGTGTAAGGATCATAAAACATGGATTATATATTAGTTGTTAGTGCTAATATTTTTTCCCAGAAAGATCTATGTTATGCTAAATAAATTAAGCAACATATGGATTTACAGATTATTAAACACAAGTTAGCACAAGATGTTTTTTTTTGAATTTGGAAATTGTCAATTTCTTTGAAGATCTCTTATTGATGTTCAACAACATCATTGTTTATTACCCATATGAAACTCTTCAAAATGCTATTGCGCTTGAACTCAGAGTCATTATTGTGAGGGGAATGGGTAAGAAGCCCTAGTCTTATCGCATAATTGTGTGTGGATTGGATGCACCAAGTAATACAATGTTGGCCAGACAAAAATTGGAGAAAAGAGGTATATAATGCACATAACAAAGCTCAAGAAGGTGAGTCATCGGTGAGGAGTATGAGAGTGAGAAATAAGGCTTGCGGATTCAAGAACGAATTGTGAGTTTTCACTAATGTTTTGTTTGATCCAAATTTATAGTGATTTTTACAAAATTAAAATTATCTACGAGATACAAAATATATTCAAAGATATATTATCTTTTCTTAAGCTTAAGTGTTGGAGCACAAATAAAGTATCACAAATTGGTACAATTTGCACTAAATTTTATTTATTTTCAAATAAAATGTTCTTGATTCCATTTTATCATTATAAAAAAAAAACCACAATCACGAAACATCAAAACTCCATTGTTAAAATATTTAGGAAAAAATTGTTAAACAATACTATTAGCTATATACTTTATAATAACGAATTTCCTAGCTAATTAATGTTTTCTTATAAGAATCACTAATTGATTGTTCGATTTGATAATTGGCTCCAAATAATTCTTTATTATTTTTGTCTACTGTCCAAATCTATGTTGTATATCTATTTTTTTTTGTGCACTCAAATAAATCTAAAAAGGAAAAAAATTTGACAAGTCAGATTGCTTAACTCATCCAAGATAAAAAACTTCATAATGTTATTAGTGTTTTTCCAAACTAGAAATTCTTCTTTAGATTAAAAAAATAAAATTAGGGTTAGAGACAGAGAAAATGTAGGAGGGGATTACAATGTAGGAGTCGAATCCTCACCAATAAATTGAAAGTTCAGCTAGTCAATCAACATATCTACTAAGATTCTCCTACTAGCAATTATCTATATATTACGATCATTATTTCTCAAAGAGTCTATAAGATTATTTGTATCTCTTCAAATGACTATTTTATTCTTTAATGTTTATAATTTTCACTAATAGCAATATGACGGTGAAATTATATATCTATGTTTTTTAATTATAAGTTGACAGCAAAAAGGTAATATGATTATTTTTATATTTATTCATGCTATGTTTATGTAGGAAAAAGTTTCCAATTTTTTCAAAACAATAAGCTGAAAAAAAAATAAAGTTAATGAAGAAAAAAGTGATGATAAATCATAATGACAAAATGGAGAATATCAATCAAGATTTTATAAAAATCTTTGATGTGATTATCAAATCTTTGACTTGATGAGATCTCACAAGCATTGTTGTCTTTTAGAATCTCTACTTTCCAAGACAGGTAAATACATTGTTAATCTATATGTTATAGTTTCTTATACTTATATTTGTACTTTAATTATAAACTAAAACTTTGACAATTAAATAGAATACTTCATTTCTTCTATTTTTTGAGACGCTCTTTTCTGTTTAATCTATTATGAAAAAAATAGTATTTTCTTAATTGAAACATGATGAACTTTGAACTTCATATCTTTTTATCTTTGAAGGCATGCTTACTTTGACTCTATATGAAACAAAAAAATTCTAAAACTTGTGATCTTAAATACGTCGTAATATTTGTGTGACTATATAACTTCTCAATAATAGTAAAATAAAAAAAATTATGACTTGATTATTTTCAAATACATACATATGTCATATATTTTTAACAGATTGATGATAAAATGGTGTTACATAAAATCGAAAAGGAGTATATGACACGTTAAATACCACAAGTCATTGTTTTTTCTTTTAAACTCATTGTGAGGTCGAATTTATAGTGTAAGGATCATAAAATATGGGTTAAATAGTCTTTATTAGTGCTAATATTTATATATATATATATATATATATATATATATATATATATTTATGGAAGATCTATATTATACTAAACAAATTAAGCAACATATGGATTAAAGATAATTCAAAACAAGCTAGCACAAGATGTTTTTTCGAACTTCAAAATTGCCAATTTCATTAAAGAACTCTGATTTTCAACAACGTCATTGTTTATTACCCATATGAAGCTCTTCAAAATTCTATTGCCTTGAACTCAAAGCCATTATTGTGAGGGGAATGGGTAAAAAGCCCTAATTAATCGCAAAATTGTGTGTTGATAAGATGCATCATGCAATACAATGTTGGCCACACAAAAAATGGAGAAAAAAGGTATATAATGCACATAACAAAGCTCAAGCAGGTGAGTCATCAATGAGGAGGAATAGGAGAGTGAGAAATAAGCTTTGTGGGTTCAAGAACGATCAAAATAATGATTGCAAAGGGAAACAAATAAAAATGACAAAAAATACTTTGAAAACAATGAGTGAAGCTTACTAGAAGGTGGTCGAGTTTATAGAAGATTTTTTGGTGTGATAAATTTCTTTTGTTTTGTAGTTCTGGTAAGATTTCGTAATTTATTATCAATGTAGATCAGAGACTATAATTAATCTCCTAACCCTTGTCATGTGCCTTTTTTAATATCAAGATTTTATGTTTAGTTTTGAACAAAAAAAGGTCACATAATTGAATTAACATAATTCAATTGATAATGTGAACAATTGTTTGATACATGATCTACATCAACCTTTTCTAGGAAAAACTAATATTCAATTTTTTTAGTACATTTGATCATTTTAATAATAGTTATTATTTAATTGTCTACTACCATATCATTCTCTATTGCCTACTCTCTCTAGTAGAGCGTTGGAAGAAATTGTCTTTAGTTTGGTGACTGAAATGATCAGTCAAGATCATAGCTTCTCACTAAAACATCATTATTTCACTCATTGTTTTATCTTTTTATGATTTGTAATTTATGTAATATCTAGGAAATTTATCTACCCAATTTACTGTTATCACATGTATTAAAGTTAGTCAAAATTGCACAAACAGAAAGAAGATGAAATTGACAAAATGTACTTATAATGTGAGTCCATTGAAATTACTGTGTCTCCTTAAAAAATTTAATCCCCTCACTGTACCTGAGGTTATAGATACTTTCTCCCAAGATAAAACAGATTTATCATGTTAAAGAAGTAGTGGTACCTCAAACTTCTATAACTTCAGCGAACGTAAGAACAGTAACAAACCACATAGACTCAGTTGATTGACACTTTGTTTATGAGAGAAAATATATGCAAAGAAGAAAATTTTCCAATTTTTGAAAAAATGACTTCCTTTTATAGTCATGTTCAGCAAGAAACGTGTTTGTTCAGACAAGTATGTTCAGACCATTTTTTTCCTAGAAAGTTGTGTCTTTTGGAAAAAATAACAACTTTTAGGAAAGATGTGTCTTTTGAGTAAATTAACAACTTTTTGGAAATCAGACTGTTACGACCGTTGCACGGAAATTTCAAATAAATTTTGTTGCGTCAAAATTAATTCTGTTATTTAACTCATTCTGAATTAATTTATAAGAGAAAAGAAATTGATTAACAGGTCACATGATTTGTCAAATCCAAATCTAAATTCGAAGACGAAACGGAGGTCGACCGAGCACCGACGACGCGAGGGGCACCTTCTTCTCAGACCTTTAAGAAGTAAAGGAAGTGTTTTCTAATATAAGGACAACAATTTCCTTTCTTATACCGATAAGGAATAAATGACTTTTCATTTGCACTTTGCAAATAACTTTTCATTCTCCCTCCAAAATTGGTTCCTCCTCATTTCATTTTTCTCTTCCCATTTTCTATTCACACTTTGCTAAAACCCAACATTTACTGCCCCTCTAATCTTCCTTTTCATCATTGGAAGGAAGATTTTCTCCCTTATAAATAGTGATGGTCTTACTTTGTTAGCAGAACGTTGAGAATAATTATCTTTTGTTTAGAAAATGAATGTGGTCAACCATGACCATAACTTCTCATTGAAACTTCATTATTTTATACTTTATGTTTTGTAATTCATGTAGCATTTAAGCCATTTATCTACCCAATTAACTATCCCGTATTTTTCCTATTCATTGCAAGTAAATAAGGACAGTCTTACTTTGTTAGTAGAACGTTGGGAGTAATTGTCGTTTGTTTAGTGACTGAACGCGGTCAACCATATTGGCCATAATATCCCATTGAAACTCCATTATTTCATTCATTATTCTATCTTTTTATGTCTTCAAACTCATGTAATTAACCTCTAGGCCATTTATCTACCCAATTTACTACTCCGTAATCTTCTTATTCATTGCAAGAAAAAATTTCTCCCCTATAAATAGTGATGGTATTACTTTGTCAGCACAATGTTGAGAGTAATTGCATTTTATTTAGTGGTTGAACATGGACAGTAATATTGACCACAACTTCTCATTGAAACTCTATTATTTCACTCATTATTCTATCTTTTTATGTCTTGTCACTCATGTAACATCTACTTCATTTTTCTACCCAATTTACTACCTCATTATCTTCATATTCATTGCAAGGAAGAATTTCTCTACTACAAATAGTGATGATCTTACTTTTTTTTGTTGTATTAGAAAATATAGAGTGCATAAAAGTGAGTTTAAAAAAAAGTTCTTACTATAGAGTTCTGGATTCAACTCTTGTTCAGTATTTATTTAGTTGTACTTTGAAGTTTGGCATTTTAGTTAAGCAACTTTGTGATGAATTATCCAATTATGGGATAATGAGTGATGAACTTGTAGAAATGGTAGCTATGGGAAAGGAAAGTTGTGAAGAACTCTATAATAATAATCTGTAATGTTAGTTATCCATTAAAATTTTCTTAAATTTATTTTCTTAAATGCTCTTTCTTGAACTTTTGAGCGAAGACTCCTGTCTATCGATTATAACTTAAAAGAACTCTTAACCATCATTTCTATATTCAACTGTGCTACTCTAGGAATTCTCATTCTTTATCCTCAATCAATTGAAAGTTTTTATTTCTCTAGTTATCCCAATATGGTATCCTTAAATTTACGAGGAAGCATCTCACCTATATTTCTATGCACTTTTCAATATTTATGGTTAAAAATGATATTGTGAAATCACTTTGACCATACAAAATAGTAAATTATTTGAAATTTACTTCATCTCCATTACAAACTCACTCCTCTTCACTTGCAATACAATTTTCTTACTTAAATAGGCTTGCCTATAGAAAGTAAGATATGTCAATATTGAAGATGAAGTGTAGGTAAGGTAAGAATTCACCATATTCCCTTTAGCTAATGAGGAAAGAATATGTGGACCATTTTTCTCGAGATGATAATATTGTGCCCTCGTTATTTGATGAACATAATTTATTTTCGTAGCTACAAAATAGGTGAAAAGTATAATCGATAAGTAGGAGACCTGACATCGATCTATCATCCTCATATACTTTTACTTGTTCGCGCATTCTTCATGCAAGGTGATTCAAATTAAAGGAAAGGATTTCTACCTTTGAGCCTATGGCATAAGTACTTGAACATGAGACGGGCTTCAATGTTTACCAAATTCCTCTATGGAGTAAATAATCCTTGGTCATTGTGCATGAAGTTCATTGAGACAATCAACAAATTCAATTCATATTGTTCTCAAATTTTTGGAGGAGCTAGAAAACTCTTCAGGATTACTTCATCCTTGGTGATCAGTACATTTCCCATACTATCATTATCTACAGTAGATAGAAATTCGATTAATTATATTCTCGCACAATCCGAATGTTTGTAGTTGTGAAAGGGGGATGAAGATATTTACAAAATGAGGAACTCATGAAAATCATGACAATTCAATATATATTTTATCAATTTTGATAATATTACAAGGTTTACATTTCTTTACCATATTCAAATATTTACTATTTTACCCTCAAAAACCTTTTTTGAAAAAAATTTTCTTTGGTCGTATAGGCCATTGTATTAATTAACCAAAATTAAAAATAAAATTTAGGCCCAAGCCCAAAATAAAACAATCAAAATAATTTATTTCTAATATGCTTAGGGTAAAACCCACTTTCTTTAACCCTACCTATAAATGCTAATTGCAGCTTACACTTGAGCTCATTTTCTTTCTTCTCACTGTGTTGCCTCCTTGTTCACGGCTGAATGTTACTCAACTCATTTTCTCTTATGGGCTGTTCCAGCTCTCTAATCCAACGTTCTTGTCTCTCTTCTTCTCAAATAAGAAGTGTCAATCAACCAAGGTAATGTAACTCCTATCTTTTCCTTCTCTTTTTCATCACCGTTCTAACTCTTTGTTGTTTCTCCAGTGAAAGAGCTTTTTTCATTGAAAAACTTATCTAGAATTTTGAAATTTTCTTTCGAGTTTAAAAATCGGCTATGAGAAAATCAAATAAAACTCTTCAATTTCTTACCTAGAAGATGTTACTCTATTCCAAATCACACATGTACTCATTACACATTACTAATATATATTTAGTGATTTGAGATTAAAATGGAAATATAAACAAGAGATTACTTCATTTCAAATAAGTAATAGATTAGAGTTTTCTTGGTTTTAGATCAAGTGTGTTATTGTAGCTAGCTTGGGTTAGTTTATCTACTATTATAAATAGTAGAAACTAGGGCTTATTTTAGGGGTTGATTTTTGAATGAAAATTTGATGTTTATACTTCTTTGTGAGTTTGGTGATACCCTCATATCTGTTCAATTGAACCTTCTTGATAAGTCTTCACTTTTATTTTCTGAATCTCTCTGTCTTTCTTTCTACTTCTTGATAGTATATTTTGTTTGATTGATTGTAGTTCGCTTATTGTTTTTGCATCTAGGATTACATCAATTGGTATCTCTCCCTATGCCTTTCTATTTCTAAACCATAATTCTTGCTTTCTTGATTGTGGTACTAGGCAAGTCTATCCTTCAAGGCATAAACAAATTAAATTACCAAGATTTTTTTGTCACCGCTGGAAATTGTACTTGATGCATCATGGTTCTCAACTTACTTCCTTGACGACCAGGTAATGTTTTGATTGTATGCTAAAAAAATTATATTTCTGATGCAAAAGGAATTTTCCTCTAGTGAACAATATATTGTATTGTCTTTTTATTATGTTCCATGAAACTACTACTCTAGGTAGATATTAAGTGAATTTTGGTGCACCTCTAATATCTGAAGTTCTTCATGTCTTCATAATCCAATTATTAGGCCAAGTAATGGATGTATACATGTCATCTATACCTCCATTCCTCCTCACCCTGATCCAAAGTTCAAGAGAATTGACCCCAACTAGCTTAGAATTGACATATAGTTGTTGTTTATATCAATATTTTTTTGACAAATGCCTTTATCACAACTTCCACATAATGCCTTATAATGTAATTTTATACTAGTATGATCAATATACGGCTAGCTTTGATATTCACTTAAATTTTCCTTAGTTTGGTATTAGATTACTTAGCATTGGTTATTTAGTGGGTGTGCAGGAGTTTTTATCGTCCAAATATCTAGTGCAAAGAGTCACTTGGCTTGCACCTCAATGATCCATAGCTTATGTAAAAATATAGGATATAAAAGAAAATTACTAATCTTTTTTTCTATACTAAAGTATTTGGGCGATCTATTAAATGTTGAGACATTTAATACTAGAATTTTGGTATTTTGAATGAGTATGATTTGCGTACGTTGACCGCAATGATATTGAAACCCAATTTAAAATTTCCCTAAGCTACAAAGTGTGTAGAGCTCGTTCGGGAGGATGTTCCCACTAATTGTGACTTTCCAAATTGTCACACTTTTCTTGTGGATGTGATCCATCTCATAGAGTTTCACCAAATTTTGGTGTCTATAAATACCCCCTACTTAAAGGCTTATCAGCGTGTAGACTCGAATATGAGACTTGAAGTACCCTTAAAAATAGAGTTTCAGTCTTTGCGGTTAGTGGATTCAGATTTGCATTTGATTTGTGAGAGAGAAGATGAAGGGTAAATTGGGTCACACTGGGTGTGCCAATTTATTTGCAATTTTTTTGGTCCCAAATACAAAAAATATATTGCAATCAAATAGTAATAAAAAGAATAATTTTATTCATAAAGATTGTGAGTAAAAATATTTTTATTACTTGTTTCCTCTCTCTTAAGATTTCTCCGTGATTCAAGGGCTGTTAGTATCACTCAAACTAAGGATTATGTGGACCTCCTTAGGATTTATTTGAACTCCATGAAATGATTTTATGGATCTTGTTAAAAAATTTGGTTGCCAAGAAGAGTGCACCCACATCATCATCACTTTACGAATATTTCATGAATATATGAAATTTTAGAAATGCCTATTCGAGGAAATATATTACACTATATATAAGTAGTCTCTAAGAACCTTAAATAAAATGGGACTCATCTTGTAGAGTCCCACATAATTTTGATATCTCAAATGTCGAATTCTTAAATAAATTGGACTCATCTTGTCCCGTGAAATTTTTTTGGTAGTTCACTTAACTGTCTTGTTGGATAGAGTTCTATTATTTGATTGACTATTCCAAAAGAGGTCTTATGCTTATAAATGTAGTATCTAATAGAAGCCAATATCAACAAAGATCTCACACTTCCAAGCACATTCGGGAAAGTAGTTTCACTCTCCCATCCAAATGTGGACACGAGGTCCAATTTCTCAAATTCCTCGACAGTACTACATATCTGCCTTTGCAGATCTAGCGCTAGGCATGAACAATGTGCTCAAGCATACTAGCCTTAACTTCAGATTGAACAGAGCATTCATTATTTACAAAAGTAGACCGCAAATAAGTAATTAGTCTTAGAATCAGTCTTGAATATTTGAAATAGAGATGTGTTGTAACAACATAATCTAGCACTACATCTCCAAGACATTCCAAGTGCTAATAGCATCGTGGAATCTCAGGTAGAATGTAATATCCGTGAGTTAGCGCTTTAATAAGCAGCGAAGGGTCATGAAACTTGTAATGTAGCAGTGATTTCCAAGTGTCGTACATTGAATAGCTTCTTAGCATTCACGATGAAGTGCCTTTGCATAGGTGCATCAATAAAATCAATGTCCATCCCAATCCATCTCATAATGATAAACCTGCTACTTTGTCCGCCCGAGCTGAGGTAGGCACCTATTAGTTCCTCAACTCCTGTGGGGAAGTATCAACTTTATCATTTATGAAATGGTTTGGATTGCACATTGATTTTGTTGATGCACCTATGCCATGTGAATGCTAAGAAGATAGTTAATGTCTGGTACTTTGAATTCCTGCTACTTACAAGTTCCATGATTCTTCACTGCTTGTTGAAGCTGTAAGTCAAGGATTATACATGCTACCTGAGATTTCACGATGGTATCAACATTAGGAATTCTTGTAGATACAGTGCTAGATTACGTTGTTACAACACATTTTTATTTCAAATATTTGAACTGACTCCATGACTAATTATTGATTTGAGGTTTTCTTCTATAAACAATGACTGATATGCTCAATCTGCAGTTAAGACTGGCATGCACAAACACTTTTTTAATGCCTCACTAAATCTGCAGAGACAGATGTACTGTTGAGAATTTGGATCTTCTATCCACGTTCGAATGGAAAGCTGAAACTACTTTTCAAAGGTGCTTGGAGATGTTGTTGGTGCGACCTTTGTTGATTCTAGCTTCGACAAAGATACTTAATACATTTCTTAACATAAGACCTTTTGTAGAACCGTTGGTTACACCTCAAACAATAAAATTCCAACCAATAAGAGAGTTAAGTGAACTATGTGCCCAGAAAGGTTATTAAAAAAAGAAATCAGTTTCTTCATGAGACAGAGACTCGACATTTGTAGACATTCAAATTGTGTGGGACTCTACCAGATGAGTCCAACTTCAGTTGGAATTCTTGAAGATTAATCCTAGCTCACACTATATAAAGGGTACTATATTCCTTAGAGAAGGATCTCGAAAATTTCATAAATTCATGGAACATTTACAAAAAGATCAAGATGTGGGCGGACTATTCGTGACAACAAAATACTTCATGAAAGTTCACAAAATCCTCTTTACATGGAGATTAAATAAAATTTATTTTAGATGCAAATTATCCAAACATAAGAATCAAGAAAGGGACAAAATCGAACTTAAAAAAACTGTTAATTAATAAAATATTATTATTTCTTTATACATAAAATTTATTGCAAATCAATTGTCTCCTAGAACCCTAAATAAAATTTATATTTTATTTTGGGGTTTAATAATTTGGATCTGAGTTGAAGAATTGGTCAGAATCCATTCAACGTTGTAAAAAGATTGAATATTTATTGATCAAATTCTTCACTCAATAGTCAAATAGATCGTTTGATGAAATTAATTAACCAGACGAGAGTAAAGATAGATTGAGTGTCTTTGGGGTCTATCTCATACCTTCTAAATAGTATTTATCTCCAAAAAGTTTGGAGATACACAAAATTTGATGAAGTTTAACTTAATATAATGAGATTGACCTCAATTAGTATAATTAACATTGTTCATTGATATAAGATGTCACATTTCATTTAATTATGAGAACTATCTCTGTGGATGGAGTTAATCCATCTTGTGGATATAACAATGGTGTGTTGCTTCTATATATGTGTTTGTTTTCCATCTTTAATATTATTATCTTGTAAAAATTAAGATAGTTTGGACATATGAAGAGAAAATGTGTAGATGACGTATCGATGAGGATGTGAGCCAGGTTGGCTATAGAGGGTGCAAGGAAAGACAGAGGTAGACAAAAGAAATATTGGAGAGAGATGATAAAACATAATTTAATGCAACTTCAAATTACCGAGGACATTACTTTATATAAAAAACTATGGAGGATACATATTAGGATATCAAGTTAATAGGTGGTGTATGGATATCTTGCTTACAATGGTTGGTGTTTATCATTATATATACACCATTGTTTATTCTTGTTTTAAATAATCTATCTCAGTAAATTGTTCATTGATTTATCGCATTACAATGTTGTTGTCTCTGCACTCTGCCGATAGATTTTGCATCGTTTTCGTGTTATTTACTATTTTTTTATTTTTACTTGAGCCAAGAGTCTTTCAGAAATAATCTTTTACCTTTACGAGATAATAGCAAAATGTACATATATTCAATTCTTGTGATATTTCATTTTTGATATTTCACTAATTGCTAAACTATTTTTATAAATGACAATTCGGTTCACTATTCGGATTCAAGAAAGTCAAAAGCAAGAGTTTATTGTAAGTCATAATTTTACTCAATAATTATACCGAAAATTATTTTCACAGCTCAAATTCGTGATTAATCCGAGTCCACAAGACCTGATTGGCAACCTTTGTATTGCCATTTGCCACTCTGTAGCCATTTTTCTCTTAGGATTCAAGTTCTCCCAGTAAAAAGGATCTAAAAAAGTTGATGTTTTTCTGAATAAATCAGCAAAATTTAAGGATGGAAAATGGGTTTACTGCAGAAGATCTGTCGAAGATCGGAGGTATTGCTACCGTATCACTGCTTCATTCCTTCATCCCAACTCATTGGTTGCCATTTTCCATTGTGGGTCGTGCTCAAAAATGGACTCTTTCAAGAACCCTTTTCGTCAGTTAGTTCTCTCCTCCTCTCTTTTAATTGTATAATGTTTGTTTGGAGTACAGATCTTTGCAGAAAATGAGCTGAAAATTCGTAATGGGTGTTTGATTATGTGATTGAAATTGAGTTTTTTTGTTGATGGAAGTGATTTATTTACCAATTAGCATGCCCCTTTGATTAATCTGCTAGTAAGGAAGAAGAAATTGGGGAGTTTTGAGAAATGGGTGAATTTCGATTATGTGGTAGGAATCGAATGTTGTGTTGTGAGCTGAGGGTCTATTGGAGATAGCCTTTCTATCCTTACTAGGTTGGGGTAAGATTGCTTACACAACTCCCTCCCCAGAACTGACTTATAGGATTATGTTGGGTACATTGTTATGGTAATTGATTATTGTGTTGCTGAGGTAATTTCAGTATGAACTTGCTCATTTCTTGATTAATCCACTGATACTACATCCTGTAAGTAAAGGTGTCAGGGAAACTGCGTATCGAAGCTTAGCAGATAGATTCAAGTCACACTGAATGTTGTTCCTGGAGTTCGAACCTAGTTTTCTTTGGGTTGTTAATCCTATGCCTCGGCCAGTCAGTTATTCTCTTGAGATAATGAATATAGAGTTATCGTATAGTGTAACTGAATTAGTATGGGATTGAAGTGCAATAATTGTTTATAATGGGTTTTCATGTCTTGCATAAAGAGACAATTGCGTTTAATTATGCTGATAAATCTCGATGCTCCTCGAGGGACCTGTTGTGGGCGCTTTTCTTCTGCTACAATTTACATGCTCATAGGGTCTCACTGACTGCTAAATGTAATCTTGGACACACATTTGCTGTTAGGACACCTAAACTGATGTATGCAAGACTATGTACTTGAAAGATGTTGGGAATCTATCTCGATTCTCGTGTAAATGAAAGGTTGCTGTTCTAAGTAGAAGAATGTAAATAATGATTTAATTTATAATAGGAAAAAATGTTGACTTCAGTGTGAAGAAAAGAGGAAAAGGGTGTTACTTTAGTTCACAAGGAGGTCCCAAAAGGAATGGTTGGGTGAGTGAGGCATAGGAGCAATAATTTAGAGATCCTAAGTTTGGATCTGTACATAATTCTTAGTGTGAACTCATCCTTTATAGCCTTTGTGGGCAGTTAGGATGTAACACGTGACACAATGGATTAGTCGAGGTATATACAACTATCATCATAAAAGTAGTTCATAAGGAAGAAACATAGATGTATCAACTTTCATTTTGATTTATTCTGTAGGTCTTAGATCATCTTGTCACTGAAATTTTTGATCTGATTTCTTTTCCCAATGTGATCCAATCTAGAACTTCTTTTGCTTCAAAGATAGCCCCTCATTCCATTTTTGTATGACACTTGTTCCTTTATAGTCTGTTCGAAAAAGAATGACTACTTCATGCCTACTAAAACACCACTATATAAAAACGAAACAGAGGGGCTGCATCCTAAGTTACATGTAGTTTATGCATTAGCAATCTCCTATTTACTGCCAATACATAAATGATAGACAAGATTATATGAAATAAATCATGTAGCTGCTTTCATCCGTTGTCTTATGATTGTTTTGTTGATTTCTGGTGAGGGAATCAGTTGGCGTCCTTGATATTGCAGTTTGAAAGTAAATGACAAACAAGATTATAAGAAGCTTTGCTTGAAAAACACCTAGAATGGGAAAGTAGTCAAGTACTATGAGCTCCTTAACCGGGTATCGACTTGTTAGAACTGAGATTTCTAGATTCCTGAGGTCTAATTTAAACTAAATTTGCATTTCTCCTATTTCCCGAATCCTCTTTAAAGAACACAGGTACGTTGAGAGTTGTTAAGTTGGCTGGATCATCCAAAATAACCACTTTGCCTGATGTTTATGAAGCTTGGATAAAAACGCTTTGTGGATATAAAGTGTGATCTAGTTAGGTAAAATTTAATTTACTTTTGAGTCGGGAATTGTTTTTAAAAGCCAAATATCGCCAAAGTTAGACATACAAAATCCTGTCACATCATTTGGTAAGAGAACTATGTTATTATGTTGGTTCCTACTTTTTTCTATATGACCATAATATTATTTACCTTCTCAAATATAAAGTAGAATTTATATCCTCTTATTGTAAGCTTATCTAAAATTAGTGAATTTTTATAGGTTAAGTATCATTTGAGTTTCTCTGACCAACCACCTTTTTCTCCCATATTAAGAATTTTGAAGTCATTCTAGAATTTTATATGCCCTTTTCCCATTTGTTTTTGTGCTTTGGCCTAGTCGATATTTTAAAATTTTAAATAATGTCTACTATGGCCATAGTTACTTGAATATCCTTTTGGTAACTTTAATTTCCAAAATTTGTGTCTTGTAGTACTTTCTTTGTAGTTTCCAAATATCTAAATTTCACCTTAACATTTAATTATTGATGGTTTAATTCAACCTTGAAGTTATTACATTAGAACCTCTTTATCGAATTAGATCATTCATTTTCACACTAAAACAACTACTAAAAAGCAATTTAAATTCAGTTGAGATTCATTGAATTAAGTAATAATAACTGTTTTTTTATCACTGCTGGATGCAGCTGCATTTGGAGCAGTATTGCACGTGTTATCCACCTCACTTCTTGGCATAACGGCAATAACGATATCAAACACAATTGCTGGGGAGGAAACAGTGCACAAACTGGCTTCCTTACTGCTTGTAGTTCTTGGTGGTAGCTATGTCATCTTACATCTCTTTGGAAAGGGTGGTCATAGCCATTCACACAATCAACCAATGGAGAAGATGGCTGTGGCAGGGCTTATACTTGTCCCTGCTCTGTCTCCTTGCGCAACCACTCTCCCTGTATTTCTTGCTGTTGGAAATTCGTCCTCCATGATGGTGCTTGCCATCATAGTTTTACTTTTCAGGTATTAATTTGATTTTAAATTTTCATTGTACACTACGTAACTGTACTCCAAACCTTTCTGTTCTCAGACTTTCTCGTTTTGTAGACATATATTAATCTTGATATATTGCAATAATACTTGGTCTTGTTTGAAAAAGAAAGAGAAGGAATCAGGGGTTGGGGTTTAGCTGATGTAACCAATACTTGGTATTGTTCAAATCCAGTTGCATTTTTCTGTTAACCGTTTGACACAACATTATTTGGGCTCCATAGAATTATCTAATTGCATTTCGTTAGATGTATTTTGAGGTTTCATTGACTGTTGGAAATGACTTTATTAGACTTGCATTACTACTTTCTAGACTGCCCAGGACTTTGGATCAGTATTAAGGATGCCAACACATGATGTGAAGATTAGGTGCATCTCACGAGTTCAAACCCTGTCAAAGATGAAACTTTGGTATTTAAGTTGGGAAGAGGGTAGAGATGATTCATTCTCATATCCCTAGGAGTTTCAAACTTGTGCACCAACTGGACTTGGGCCAGAAGCCTACGGAGGATTTCTCTGGTCTGATATCAGAAAATTTATAGCCTTTTAAGACAGACTTCTTCAATCTTTTTGGTGATTAGAATAGATGTAACTTTTCCCCTCTCACGATTTATAAACATATACAGTCTTAGGATTCGGAGAATTTTGTTTCTTTATTGGCACACTAGTATCATTTACTTCTTTTATGTATCTGAACTTTCCAATGTGTAACATAAGTTCATACTTCATTTGCAGCACGATTACTGTTATGACCTCATTGGTGGCTCTATCATTTTATGGTGCAAGTCAACTCAAGTTTCAATGGGTGGAACGCTACGATAAGCTCCTCGTTGGTTCTGTGCTGTGTTTGGTGGGCATTTTGACCCTTCTTTTTCACGATCACGATGATGTAGGTTCCTCAGGAGTCCACGTGCACAGAAAACTAAAAAGTTTGCTGTAGGAGTTACTCTTCAGCCAGTGAATCTGTTAATGCAAAGAGATACACAAACTTCCCCATATTCCAGACGCAGGGGTCGACTTTTCTGTATGAGGTCTGAGGATTCACCATTTTCCAGTTGAGTAATCTCGTTTTGCAACCAGCTCATGATGCTCTGGCATGGTTAAAGCCAGCATGGGGTTTAGGGCAGTTCATTTTTGTTTAGATTTGTGTTAAAACTTTCAATATAGCAACTACAAGAGGATATGTATTTTAAAGGATTTTCTTTTGAACCCTTTTCTTTGTAAATGTTAAAAGTGTACAATACTCGTTGGGGGAATAAACCGTTCTCTTCTTATATAGTCTTTGACAATCCTCAGCTTATTGTAGAGGTAACTTTTGTGATTGTGTTAGATTCATGGTTCGTCTTCTTTACGGCAAAGACGAAGAATATACATTAGATTGATAAGTTCCTACTTGTGTTTTCAGTATTGAATTTGGAAATTGAAGGAGATGAACATCAGTGACAAAAGCTAGTAGAAGAATATAGTTAAAGAAAGGGAAAAAAAGACAAATGTACTATCGAACTATTAAAAATGATATACAGATACTTTCTGTCGTACTTTTGGGACATCGTTGCTCCTGTCGTTCAAAAATTAGATTATATATACCCTTTATACTAACAGACATACACTTGTCATAATCTTATTCACCGATCCGACATCAGATCGATGGGATAAGATTTGTCACGTGTCTCTATTTAGTATTCTGTTAAAGTGAAGAGCATATATGCTCTAATTTTTTCACAGCAGGGACACCAATGTCCCAAAAGTATGACGGAAGGTCTACATACCATTTACGATAGTTCGGGGTATATGTATCCTCTTTCCCTTAAAGAAATAATGTTAATTAGTGAATGAGTTTAATAGAGGTACAATAAATAAACTTAAACTCGACCTCGACTAGTAAGTAAGAACGTCTAGACACTTCACTTTGGTCTCAACTGGCAACTAGATACTCCAACTCATTCCTGTCTCGTAGGATACTTGATGCTAATATGACTAAGTAGAAACAAGTTGAGATATTTAGACGTGCATACTCAAAGTAAAGACATTTACTTTCTAATTAAAGGCCAAATTTGAGCGTCTATTTAATATTATATGCATTTTTACAATAGATAGTTAACCAAATTATGTTGTGCAAAAAAATCCCTAGAATTTCCAAGTAAAGTCTCATAAAGATCACCATAGGTTGTCGTCGTGGGATGAATAACGTCATTTCACATAATTCTCGTGTAAAGAGCTTTATGAATAAATTCAGATTAATCGAAACAATAAATACTCAAACTAGAGAAAAAATAAAACCAATGTTCAACTTCTCTATAAATGAATTAACTAACATTTTTCAAGTCTATAAAAATACAAGCATTTTTCTCAAAACCAAAAGAGAAAAAAGTAATTACATAATTTCTACATTATGTTTTTTAGTATATAGTATTATACTAAAAATAATCAAAAATCAAATTTAAAAACGTTATTAAACCTTAAACCCTCTACCAAAGCCTCACACTATAATCACAATCTTTAGATACCAATTTCGACTTAACGGTCAAAACATCCACCGTTAAATCACACTTAACTTTAACGATAACTTCCCACGTCTTAACGGCCCCAATCTTAATCTTAACCGGCGCTTTAATATTCACTCTAAACGGCACTTTCCCTTTTCTCTGTTCATTTCTCAACGTCGATTTAACGGCGTTTCCAAGTATAACGTTTGAACCCTTTAACGCCGTTTGAAAAACCGTTACATTATTCACCGGCTGATAAAACGCCGGCAATACACCGGCGGATAGATCCACGCCGGAGTAAACCACTGTAACAGAACTTCCTTTCCGGTAGTAAATCCCTAATTTGTTATTCGGGTTTTCAGATCTGACAGAAATGTCAAACTCCGGCGAGATCTTAGACGACGACGTGACGTTGAAATTCTTAATCGCGATGCTGGAAATGGTGTATTTTGGTGCTTCAGGACGGTAAACAAGGAAGAGAACTCCGGCGGTGATTCCGATTGATATAATGAGAAAAAGTAGAACAGAGAAAGTGAAGCAGAGACAACGACAGCAGCAGCTCCGGCGAGGTTTCCGTTTAGTAAGCGACTCATACCGGCGAGAATTCTCCGGTGGAGGATACTTGTAAATTTGATCCTTCGGAACTTGAACTACGTAAGTCCCCGCCGGAGGTTGTATAGGTTTCGCCGGAGATGGAAATGATGGTTTTTTCGGTGAAACTACTTCGCCGGAGTTGTTTGAAGACGGTGGATTACTTGATGATGATGGTAAATCCATAGGATATACTCGATCCGCCATCGTACTACAAAATCAAATCGAAAATTTCGATATTCAAATTCGATATCTCCAAATAAATAATAAAATTTTTTACTTGTAACTACAAAAAATTTCAATATTCAAATTCAAAAAACGTGAATAGCTCTAATATAGCAAAATGAAAATGGAGTTGTGAGAGTTATGTGAATATATATATTTGCAATGTAATAAAAGAAAAAAAAAACCGCGTTAGACGTAACGCGCAATATTAACGGGTATTTTAATTTAATAATAATTAATTTCATTTATTATATATATATATATATATATATATATATATATTTATTTATGGAGGTTAGGTATTTTTTTTAATATATATTTTTTGGTACAGTTCATTATTAGTTGTAAAGCATAAATAAATTAACGCAAGTAATTTATTACAAAAGTAACCGCAAATACTATTCGAAATAAATCAAAGATATAAAAATATTAAAAAATATCAATAAATATTACATAAATTGAGATGAAAGAATTATTAATTTTTTTAATATATTTGTATGAAAGTGTTATTAGATAAAAAATAATTATTAATAATAATTAATTAATGAAAATTTTTAATTAATATTAAACATATTTTCAAAGAATAATTAACACTCTTTATACATATTTCGCCACGTTGAATCCATAGCCATAGGTATAATTAATTTATTATGAAGTATATTTATTATAATATTGAATAAGACCAAATCTACATGATATTATTATTAATAACGATCAGGCACGTTCTAACCCTATGTATATTTTATTGGTGTCATTATTATTAAGATTGGAATAATGCTAAATAATTAGAAAATTTGGTAAGAATTTAGCTAAAATTTAAAAAGTCTATAAGATTTTTTTTTGTTTTAAAAAAAACTAATTTTTTTATTTTGTAATTAAGGTTTTAAAACTAAATAGATAAAAATATTCGAAAATTAAAATAACATAACGTAAAATATGTTATTTCACTATTCTGGTCAATTCTGAGCAAATTTTTATATATATCATAAAAAGAAATTATAGAAGGTACAAAGAAGCATCTAGTTGCTAGTATAATTATTTTAATCATTTAACTTGTGTAAAAGTAATTTGATGTTTAATTAGTAATTGGATTTAAAATGTCATTAGCTAGCTAGCTTGTGACTTCCTACTAAAATTAATCTAATTGTCATTATCTTATGACTTCATAGAGATGACTTAATTACCCTTTAATTTTAAGTCAATTTATATATATATTTACATATAAACTAAAAATTTAGACTATTTCCCACTTTTTATGTAGAATTTATCAAACCTTTGGGGATATTAATATTGGTGAGGAAGGGGTAAAGTAGAATGAGTAAAAGATTAATGAATAATTCAAACATGAAATAACTAATTTAAAATGAAAATAAAAATAAAAATTAAACTAATCGATAAGTACAGTAAACTGCAAAAGGGTCTTGCTTGGTATAATATAAACGGATGACTTAGTTATAATTAGCTCAGATGTGACTTCTTTGCTCGGTTTGGAGAGCTAGGTCTTATATTATCAAATTCTAATGAAGTATCGAACTTCTACTAATTAACAAACATGAAGATTAGAAGAACTAAATTTTTTATGATCACTACATAGTTTACACTCTATAATGATATTTCAAATGAAAATATTCAAGTAATACAAAATTATAAAATTTAAGAAGAAAAATGAGTTTTCATTATCTTTTTTACCTATATATATTCGATATTTTATACCAATACATAATCTGATAAATACATAATAAGTTTTCTATTTCATGTTAATCACTAAAGTATAGTTAAGTAATTAATAGGCATTATCACCTCAATTATCACTTAATAAATGACAAATTTTTATCATTGGCTCTATATTCTACATTAAGTTATTGGCTTTACACGATTAGAAGTGGATTTATGGTGGTTACTCTAGATATAAACTCAATAGTTTTTGTCTGATTATGTATATACATTAAGAAATTTATTAGCAAATAGCAAAGGAAATTACTATTTGCAGAAAATGTTCTTACCTAGTTACCTACACCCTACTACTTTTGTAGTTAAATTGGTTAAGTGCAAAAAAAATAGAGCATTATCGTTAATTAGTCTGACTCTCATATTCTGAATTAAGCCACATAAATCGAAACGCATATAGGAATATAAAAAAGTATAAATATAAATTAGTTTGACTCTCGTACTCTGAATCAAACCACATACAATTGAAATATATATAAGAATATAAAAGAATATGTACGTTGATTAGTTTGACCTTCTTACCCTGAATCAAACCACGTAAATTGAAACATAAGAATATAATTGGCAAGAAGAAATCAAATTACCTCAAGACACAAGAATTGCAAGTATGGATGAGAAAAGCACACACCACAATCCTCTTAAGATCTTATTGGCACACTATAGAAAAGATATGTGATATATCTTATTGACTAAGCCTTCTTAAGAAGGAAGATATATTTGCACAAATAAGGGTAGTTAGAAATGAGTTGAATTTGTTTATTTATTAGAGGAGAAGAAGAGCACAAAAAGAATAAAGAAAAGTAAGGAGAGGGACAATTTTATTTTAATTATAATACAGCAGTGAGACTGTTTCATTTTTAATTAGAATTTCAATCTGAATTATAGTACGACAGTAAGACTATTTTATTTTTAATTAAAATTTCAATCCGTTGAAAGTAAAACTCTCAAAATAAGTCAAGCATTATGTGATTCAAACTTAATTGTAATTTCATTGTTCTTCAAGATGAGTTAAAAATGAGAAAAGAAGAAGACAACATAAACATTGTCTTAGTCTATTAGTCTTTGTCTTCATTGAAAAAGTAAAAATAATTAAGAAGAAAAATAAGGTATTAATTAGCTTATTTTATTGCGGACTAAAGGGAAATTAAACTATAGATGCTAAAATATCATATGCATTAACATGACTTGGCCAAATGGAGTTTGTATATTCAAGTTACACCTTGTAAATTTCAATTTTTCAAGATTCATTTCAATATTCTTGTGTTTACATTTGGCATTGTCATGAATTTTGGCTTAAATGATGTTAGATTACTATTATTACTTCCGTCTCAAATTATTTATCGAAGATTTTTTTGTACATATCTTTTAACAAACATTCATTAGAAGACAATTCTGTTTATTTATAATTTATAATCGGTATTTATAATATTCATTTGTTTTTTAATTATTTTTTTATTTTTTCTTTTTATAATTGTTCCTAATTACTTTATTCATTTTGACAAATTAAGAAAGGACAAAAATTTTTATGTATTATCCCTTCAATCAATTACTTTTAAAAAGGTTTGAACTTCTTGAAATCTTAAGTTTTTAATTCATCAACTTTATAATTAATAAGAGTAAAATGATAAATTTAGTATGTCATTAATTATTTTTTTAATAGATATGTCAATTCAAAAATGGACAAGTAATTAGGGACGGGAGATTATACTATAAATCGTAAAGGAATAATTTTTTTTACTTGATCTTATTTTACATTTATGCTCTTCTATTTTCAATGTGCACAAATAGTCATTTACACTTATATAAAATTGAACAAATAAACACATACATTCTATTACCTATATCACATTCTACATGACAATTTATATCTTACGTATAACGTATATCATTTTACGTAGAACTCACGTGTTTATTTATTGAACCGATTGGGATTTTACTATTTCCACAAGAGCATAACCGCGTAGGTAACTAACGGCGGCCCTTAGATTTGTTGGCTAAGTATCAAAGAGCACGTTTGTCAAAGTTCTAGCTGGCAAATGCTCACACCTTGGACTTGGCCACTTCATACATATGGAATTATATTAATCAAATCACAAAATACTTATTGTAATTATTAAAATTATTATTTATTTTAAAAGATTAAGATAAAAGTTGTTTTTTTTTCTTTTTATTTTATGAGTTAGAGGGTTAAAAATATATCACACAATTTTTTAATTTATGAGTTGAGGGGTTAAAAGAACGAAAACTTTTACATATAGTTACTTAAAAATAACATAATTATTCTTTATAGCTATAGTTTGATAATTACAATTCGAAGCTACATGTTATAAGAAGGAGAGATGTGAGTGCTACTGGGAGAGAGATGAGAGAGGCGAGAGAGAGGGGGAAAAAGTAGGAGAAAGGTGAATTGTATATGTATATTACGCATATGTATTTGTATATATGGAAAGAGAGATTGGGAGAGGGAGAGAGAGAGGCGAGCGAGACTGGGAGAAGGAGGAGAGAGTTGGGTGAGATCGGGAGAGGAAGGAGAGAGGCGAGCAAGAGAGGAAAAAGAGTGGGAGAGATGTGAATTGTACATGTATATAATTGTATTATACATATGCATTTGTATATATGGCAAGTGAGATTTGGAGAGGGAGGAGAGAGGCGAGCGAGATAGGGCAGAGAGCGGGAGAGAGGTGAATTGTATATGTATATAGGTTAAATAATTATATATTATACATATGTATTTGCATATCCTGACGAATTATACATATACAAACATGACTAATTATACAAACTCGAAGTCAGCTCACGTAATTAATGTACAATATTAGTCGCAAGTGGTAATTATACCAAACTATAGCTTTGATGAGTAATTCAATAGTATAAGTTTGCTTAGCTGAGAATTTTCCCTTAAAAATATATCACACAACGTATTAGTTTGGCGTGTATATATGAAGTGTAGTCTTGTGTATAAAAATGTATACGAACAAACTTAAAAGATAAATTATACAAAGTGATGGTTAAACTATCATTGTTGTATGGAACACAATGTTAGCCATTTAATTAAGAACTCTTATATTCAAAATTTACATGGTGGGAAAACAAAGATGTTGAGATGGTAGTGAGATTGGATGTAGTAGACATAACGAGAGGTACGGCAGAGGTAAGATGAAAAATCATTGGAGAGAAGTAATTAAATAGGACATGTGTATCTTCAAGAATTCGACCTTAGATAGGAAGGTATGAAAATTACGTATGATGGTAGAAAGTAAATAGCTAATGGAGTGTTGTCTTGCTTTCGAGGGTTCAAATTTGTTGGTGTTTGTCGTTATACTAACCCCAATTCATGTTAGTTCTAGTTTTTGACATTCATCTTCACCTGTTTATTATGTTTTGATACTGCATTATTATGTTTTTGTTCGAATTTTTTTTTTAGGCATTACATTGCTTTACCTATTAATCATCATGTTTTGTCTTTATTTTCTTTTTCTTTATACTTGAAAATGTTGCACTTTAGCCAAGGGTCTGCAGAAATAACTTTTCTACCTCCGTAAAATAGTAATAAGGTCTTTGTACTCACTATTCACTTATAAAATTATTCAGTAAATAATGTTGTAGACTAACATAGTTTAACAATTTCAGTTATGAAAGATAATAATAAAAAAAAAAAATTTTGAAATCTAGAATATTAATCGAAAGGTGAAACATACACTTGTCTAACTAACTAAAGACCAAAATGTAATTTTAAAAAAAAACAAAAAGATGAGTTTATAATGGAATTTTTTTTTATTGTAATATAATAATATTTAATATTAAGTCCAATAAGGGTCCATAGCTCAGTGGTAGAGCATTTGACTGCAGATCAAGAGGTCAATCCATAATTAAGTCTTATTTCATGGGTACTTAGTGTAGTTAAAATAACTAGAAAGAAAGAAATTCAAGATTTATAACTATTATTTGAAAATAAGTTATGTTTCAAGGAGAATTATGGTATAGTTCAATTGATTACTTTCATCTATTATGTTGGTTTCACATACAAATATTTGAATTTCATGAGAAGTTCATTGAATGATACACATTTACCTACAAGATTTTTTTTTTGACAAAAGAATTGAGCATGTATGAATAACTTAGTGGAGCATTTTCCGATTAAATTGTATCTACATGTTTAATTATTTTTTATATATATTATTCAATACTGTAGAAAGAGTTTATATTATTATTTCACAAACGATATGAGACTCTAACAGTAATGTTATACGGTCGCTTAAAATGATATTGTAGTCATCATAAATTGATTACTACATTCAGAAAATTCTAGAATACTATGTAGTGCTTAGTCTAGTAGTCGCTTCTTTCCGGATCTACAAGTGATATTGTAGTCATCGTAAATTGATTACTATCTCCCAAATCGCCTCTTCCATACTTCTTAGATATGTTGGTTCTTTTAGTGTTAGAGAAATATTTTAAGGTGTTATGTGCTATAGCTAACAATTAGTATATTCACAATTGTTCCAGGCCAGTGCATCCAAAATGAATTACACTTAATTTTGATCTAACGTGTTTAGAGATACATGTATTTGGACATATTTGGATGCATTAAATCAGGTAAAATCGTAATATTGCAAACTAGAGCGCATTTAAGTAATTATCTCCTAAACTAGTAGGATTTTTATAAGTTTCCAATTAAAAATTCAATTAAAAAGGTTGAGCGATTATGTAGATAAAATATTCATAATTGAGAGACTTTGTGATTATCAAAAGAAAGTTGAGTAAATATTTAAGAAAAAAAACATAATTGAAAATTTTCCAATCATGTTCTAGAATTTTTTTTTGTTGATCTGGAAAGAACCAAACACCGATTAAGTAGAACAGCATATTCGAGAATTTTCTGGATATAATAATCAATTGACGATGACTATAATATCACTTTAAGAATTGTATAACATTATTGTTGGAGTCCCACATCGTTTATGAAATAAAAATATAGACTCTTTATATAAAGTTGAATAATATATAAAAAAATGGTTGAGCATGTAGATACAATTTAGTCAGACAATGATCCACTAAACTGTTTCTACATTCTCAATACTTTTTGTCAAAAAAATGAAATAAAAAACAAGGCGTCTACGAATAAATTCTTTATTACTTATTTGGTATATGGTAATAACATATATAAAAAACATATGAATAACCATATATGTGTTTGTTTGTTCTTCGTATTCTTTCTTTAATATTCTTTTTTGGTACTCATTTTTACCTTATTAAATCTATTTTGGGAATTATTATTTAGCCTCTTCTGCTTTAAATGGTTGAAAACTATTGTATAATAAAAAAAAATATTTAGTTATATTTATAGAGTGAATTAATTTAAATGCACAAGTGTTCTCCTAAACTATGATCGAAATCCTAGTGACGCACCTTAGCTAAACTAAGTTCCTATTATCTCCTAAACGTTTTTTTTTATATAAGTAGGAGCTTCTTGTATGCAGTTTCTAGATAACCCAGGAATAAGCCCTAAAGTCGATATTATGGCCTTCATGCTTTTAATCTAAAGGTCATCATTCTACCACCTTTAGGTTGAGTGATATCATAGGCGAAATATTCATAGTTGAGTGGCTCTGAGTAAATAAAAGAAAGTAAAGTAACTTCCTGAAGAAAAAAGAATGTTAGTTGAGTAACCATGAGATATTATCTCAAACAACTAATAGGAGTTTTTTGTGTATGGAGAACAACTGTTGTTTATGTCTGAAGATTTTCCTATCATGCTCTAGAATTTCTTATAGAATTAGAAAGATTGCAAGCATCGACTAAGGAGAACAGAGTATTCGAGAATATCTTTCGAACATAGTAATCAATTTGTGAAGATTGGAGTATCAGTTCAAAGAACATTATTATTGGAGTCCCACATCGATTGTGGAGTAAAAATATAAACTTTTTATATAGTTTTGAATAATATACAAATATAGTTGAACATGTTATTACAATTTAGTCGAAAAAATATTCTCTAAATTGCGATGATTATGTTCAACCCTTTTTCTTTCCTTGGTAATATTTTTCCGACTCATTTTACCTTAGCAAATCTGATTTTTGTATTTACTATTTAGCCTCTTATGCTTTGAATGGTTGAAAAGTACCATATAGTAAATAAAAATGGCATGTCAACAAATTTTAATGGAAAAAGGAAAATCAAATCTATATTTTCAAATAAGTATGTATCTTACCAATCCTTACGAGTTTTCTATCATATCATATATTTAGAAATATACACTTAAATAGATGTATTTAATTCTATTACAAGATATACTAATTTAGAGGAGAAAGGCGAGCGATATAATCATGTATCTCATATAGTGCAAATCACACTAAATACACACAGGAGAGTGATGAGCAAGATGAGAGATAGGCAAGGGAAAAAAGTGAGATTTTCATGTGAAATCACATGGATATAGTGTATCTAAAATAAATTACACTAAATTTCGATCCCCATGTATCTCGAGATATATATCGGCATATTTTGGTGCGCTAAAGTCTTGTAAAAATTTTAATATTGTAAAAATTTTAATATTGCAAACTGGAGTGCATCTAAGTAATTATCTCCTAAACTCGTGGGGTTTCTATCAGTTCCCATGAAAAATTCAATCAAATAGGTTTGGGGCGACATTGTAGATACAATATTCGTAATTGAGTGATTATCAAAAAAAAAGTTGAATAACTTTTTAAATCTTAATTTATAGGATATAGTAATTAACTTACAAAAATTACAATATCACTTAAAAAATCTTATAACATTATTGTTGTAGTCTCACGTCATTTATGGAAGAAAAATATTGACTCTTTATATAGTCTTGATATTATAAAATATTAGCAGAGATGTTGGTGCAGTTTAGTCGGAAAATGTTCTTCTGAAATGCACCATAATTGTTGCTTTTGTAAAAAAAAATTACAATAAAATAAAAAAAAATTAAAAAAAAATTATATATATATATATTTGAGGATATAAAAGAAAGTTGAAAGAATCATTAGTTGAGTGGTCATCTAAGATTTGATCTCAAACTAGAATTTCTTGTAGATTGGAAAGAAGCAAAGCCTCAACTAAGTAGAACAGAGTATTCGAGAATTTACTGAATATAGTAATTAATTTACGATGAACTATAACATCACTTTAAGAGATCATATAACATTATTGATGGAGTCCCACATCGTTTGTGGAATAAAAACATAAATTCTTTATATAGTCTTGAATAATATACAAAAATAAGTTGAAGATACCCATACAATGATCGAAAAATGTTCCTCTAAATTGAATGGGTATCTTTAACTTTTTTTTCCATAAGATAAATAGAAACACAAGACGTCTACACATAAATTATTGGATGAATCATAATAATTTAGAAGCTAATTACTTGAGTATACTCAGAGGTTTATCTATAACGGGGGTCATCGGGTTCACGTGAACCCATGGTCCACTCTTGAAATCATATATAGTAGTGTTATATTTTTTGAAAAATATTAAAATATGGATGTGTGAATCCACACTTATAGTATCACATAATGTGATTGTGACTGGGTGCACCTCTCTAGGCGAGGTTAGAAATTTGAATTTTATATTAATCTTGTTTTATTTTTCTTTCTAAAATTAGATAACACTTCTCTAAGTGCTAATTGGTATATGTGCGCTTATATATATATATATATATATATATATATATATATATATATATATATATATATATATATAAGAAAATTCTAGACCTATAATTTTAAATTATTTAACAATTTTTAGTAGTAAAAACCAGAATGTCGAACCGATCAAATTTATATCATAGATCAACTTTGTTTAGAACAATGCACTCATCATCTCAAAATCTTGAATGCACCTTTGAAAATACTCTAGTTTACAATATTACATATCTTACCATATTTTTGTGTCCAAATACATCCGGATATATGTTTCTCAAGATATATTGAGTCAAATTTCTTCTAGAAACATTGTATCCAAGTGGATTCGCATGTATTTGGTATACATAACAAATCTCGTTCTTCTCTCTCTCTCTCATCTTGCTCCCCGCTCTCGTATGTATCAGGTATCTCAAATACATGTGAATCACACCAGATACATATAAATATATATTCTAGTGTGATTCTCATGTACCAGAGATACATACGAATCTCGCTCGTGTCCCTTTCCAATCTCGCCCACCTCTCTGTGTTTTAGTACATCTTGTTGGAAAAAATGCATGTATTTTAGTGTGTATTCCTCAATATATAGTAGGAAATTTTTAATTTGTAGTAAAATAAGTAATATTTTGAAAGTACAGACAATATTCAGAAATTTTCTGAATATAGTAATCAATTTACGATGACGAAAATATCACTTTAAGAGATCATATAACATTATTGTTGGAGTCCCACATTGATTGTGGAATAAAAATATACTCTATATATTATGTTGAATAATATATAAAAAATGGTTGAACATGAAGATATAATTTAATGGAAAAATGTTCCTCGAAATTATTTCTTTATTCTCAATTTCTTTTAGCAAAAAAATAAAATACAAGGCGTCTACGCATAAATTTTTTATTACTTATATAGTAAGTATATGGTAATAAAATATATGGAAACGTACAATTATTCTTTCTTAGTTTCTTTAATTTTTTTTTTTTTTTGGTACTCATTTTTACCTTATTAATCTATTTAGGCAATTATTATTTAGTCTTTTCTGCTTTAAATGGTTGAATCTATTGTATACTAATAAATATTTTTCAATAGTTAGAGTGAATTTATCTAAGAATAATTTAGCCACTTAAAATTTGAATGTCTCACCATATTCATTATTATAGAACAAATGTCACTTAATTATTCATTAATCTATTCAAATTTTGTCATGGGATTTGAGTATGGAAAAAAAATTAAGTTAGTCACAACTATGGGTCGTTTGATTAAAAGACAAGCAATGCTGAAATTAGTTATTATGATATCATATTTTATTGATTGTTTAGTTTGTTATATTATATTTTTAGAGGGTGTTAATTATGTATAAAATATGTATATTATATGTATATATACATATAAATATATTTTATATAGAAAGAAAATATCACATTTTTGTTAATATATATTAGAGTGATTTCATATATGTTATTAACATATACTTACTATATAAGTAATTAAAGAGTTTAAGCATAGACGCCTTGTGTTTTATTTATGCTATTTTATTTTTTTGACAAAAAGAATTGAACATGTAGAAGTAATTTAATGGAGCATTTTCTAACTAAATTGAATCTTCATCTTCAACTATTTTTTTTTATATTATTCAATACTATATATATAAAGAGTCTATATTCTTATTCCACAAACGATGTGGGATTCCAACAGTAATGTTATACGATCTCTTAAAGTAATATTCTAGTCATCGTAAATTGATTGCTATATTCAAAAAATTCTTGACTACTTTGTTCTGCTTAGCCGAGTAATTGCTTCTTTCTAGATCTACAAGAAATTCTAGCTCGATTGAAAACTATTTTATACTAATTAATATATAGTGATATTTATAGAGTGAATTAATTTAAGAATAATTTCAGCCACTTGAAATTGGAGTGTTTTCTCTCGATGTTCGTATTCAATGTAACAAGATACCTCGTTATTGTAATTGTTTAAGATCATAATATCCTTGGATGAATCCTATTAGCTTAGGAGCTAATTACTTTAATACACTCTATTTTACAATATTACGTATCTTATCATATTTTTGTTCGTCCAGATACATCCTGTTACATGTATCTTACGATACATTGAGTCAAATTTCTTCTAGATACCAAGTAGGTTCCCATTTATCTAGTATACATAACAAATTCCGTACGTCTCTCTCATTTCACTCGCCACTCTCGTATGTATATGGTATCTCAGATGCATGTGAATTACACCAGATGCATACAAGTATTTGTATCTAGTTTGATTCCCATGTATCCAAGATACATACGAATCTCACTCCTATCTCTTACCAATCTCGTCCACCACTCTCCCTATTTTAGTGTATGTGGTAGAAAAAACACATATGTAAAAGTGTATATTCCTCAATATATGGTAAAAAAAACTCTTAATTAGTAGTAGAATGCAGTAATTTGAAATATTAGATAGATAATATTAGTGAATATGGTAGTGAAGTATGTAATTTTATAGTTTTTCCTATATTTTTCATTTTCATAGTTTTGTCAAAGAATAGTTCTGAATTTTTTTGTTTAATTTATAGCATGATTAGTAATGTAACCGCATTAAGAATAAGACAATACTAAATATTTATATCTATTTTGATTGTTTATTCTTAAGCAGATAATCCATTAAAAACAATTTAATTCATTTGCCTTCAGATTTTTGAAAAGTAATTACGTTAATAAATTTAAATCCTAGAAAAGGGTTAGCTGTTAAGAGAACTTATATACTAATCTTTGTACTATTCTTTTAATGTTCTAGTTTGTAAGGTTGTTAAGTAGTTAGTTAGTTAACTACAAATTAGTTAGTTAAATAAAGTAGTTAGGCTAAGTATCTTGTATATACACTTATGTAAATTGTATATATATAGGTATGTAAGCCTATGTGTAAATATACAGAAAATACAGTTACACATCTTCATCATTCTCTCTCGTCTCCTTCATCTTCTTCCCTTTCTTCTTCTTGAAGCTCATTAACAGAGCTTCTTCACATGGTATCAGATCTATTGAAGATCTGAGTCTCTGAGTTAGTTTCTTCATAATCTGAAGACAAGAGTTCTAAGAATCTTGAGTTGAAGATCGAGTGTCTGTCTAAATTGAAGACTGTTAGCTGTTGAAATTGATCAAATCATGCCTTCAACTGGAGATGGAGCTTCAAGTGAAGTTCAACAACAAATTCCAGTCGCAACTACTGCCAAAATAGATCACAATCATCCCCTCTTTATACATCCTTCAAATACTCAAGGTTCTGTTCTGATTTCAATTCAATTGTTGGGTTCTGAAAATTACTCTTTGTGGAGAAAGTCTTTAAAGCTTGTGTTACTAGGAAAAAACAAGTTAGGATTTCTACTTGGTACTTGTAAAAAGGAGATGTATTCTGAATGTTTACATGATGTATGGGATAGATGCAATGCAATTGTTCTTGGATGGATTATGAATACTGTGTCTAAAAGTTTGATTAGTACAGTGATCTATGGATCTGATGCTCATTCAGTGTGGGAAGATCTGCGTGAAAGATTTGATAAAGTAAATGCATCTAGGGCCTTTTATCTTCACAAAGAATTAGTTACTATGTCACAAGGGACTTCTTCTATGTCAATCTATTTTTCAAGATTAAGAGAGTTATGGGATGAGGCTGAAACCTTGATTCCTTGTCCTTCATGTGCCTGTCCTGAGTCTAAACAATATATTGAACACTTACAATTCCAAAAGTTGTGGCAATTTCTGATGGGGCTTAATGAGTCTTATGCTCATGCAAGAAGCTAAGTGTTGATGCAAATTCCAGTGCCTAGTGTAAATCAAGCTTATGCTATGATTGTTAATGTTGAAAGTCAAAGAATACATGGTGCAGGAAATACATTTGCATCTGCAGAAGCTGTATCTGAAACAGCATTGATGAGTAATAGAATGCCTCCTAGTTCTTCTCAGTCTGTACATGGTGGATACTACAACAATAATACAACTTCCTCAGGAAATGGAAGGGGAATTTCTAATTTTCAGAATAATGGATATAGAAATAAGGGGTATGGAGATGGAAGAACTGGTTACTCTGCAGGAAAGTCTCAACTCTATTATGAATTCTGTCATTATAAAGGACATACAAAAGAAACTTGTTATAAACTTCATGGTTATCCAAAGAAGAAAGGAGGAGTATCTTCTTATGCAAATAATGTTGCCTCTGCTAGTAATGAGTGTGGAATGATAAACTCAACTTCAAGTTCAAATGCTAGAACAAATGAATCATCTAATGATATTTAGTTTAGGACAGGGTGTGTCAATGTTTACTCAAGAACAATACTATGAGATATTACAGATGCTGAGAAAAGGGAAGAGTAAGGAAGTGGATACAATGGCCAATGTAGCTAATGCAGGAGTATCTGGAACATCAGGTAAGATTACAGCTCTAATGTCTGATATGTCACATATTAATTGGATTACAGATACTGGTGCTTCCAATCATATGGTTCACAACTTTGGTTTAATGAGTCAGTCTGCAAATCTTGATGTTAAGGGAGGCATGAGAGTTAATTTACCTACTGGTGATCAGGTGTCTATTACTCATATTGGTGAATCTTTGATTCTGAAAGACAAAGTAGTAAAGGATGTGTTGTTTGTTCCAGAATTCAAGTATAATCTTCTATCAGTGTCACAACTAACAAAACAGTTAAGGTGTGCAGTAGTATTTTTTCCTGATTTTTGTATTTTTCAGGATCTCTTCAATGGGAGGGTCCTGGGGATTGGTAAAGAGAGTCAAGGATTGTATATTCTCAATACTGCTGCAACAACAAAGCTTTCAAATGATCAAGGTTCTTCTGGAAAATATGCAAAGGAAGCTGCATGTAAAAGGAATCCTATTAGCTTTAATTCTACTGTTGATTCTGCAAGTAGCCTATGGCATAAAAGACTTGGACATGCTCCTCTCAAAGTGTTAAGTAGAATAAAAGAATTAAACATTGTGTCTGTAAATGATCAGCATTGTTCTATATGTCCAATTGCCAAGCAATCAAGACTTCCTTTTCCTATTAGTCTTTCTCATTCAAGCTCAATTTTTGATATTATACATGGTGATGTATGGGGACCCTACAGAGTACCTAATCATGATGGTAAAAGGTATTTTTTAACTCTTGTGGATGATATGTCCAGATATACTTGGATTTTCTTATTGCACACTAAGTCAGATACTGTGGTAGTGTTAAAAGAATTTGTAAACTTGGTAAGAAATCAGTTTGGTGTAGGCATCAGGTGTATAAGGACAGACAATGGAACAGAGTTTGTTAATGTTCAAATGGATGATCTATTCAAGACTAATGGCATTATACATCAAAGTTCATGTGTGTATACTCCTCAACAGAATGGAGTAGTTGAGAGAAAACATAGGTCTATTCTTAACATGGCAAGAGCACTGAGGTTTCAGGCTGGTATACCTCTACAATTTTGGGGATTTTGTGTTACTACTGTTGTATATATACTGAATAGACTACCTACTGAGTTGTTAAAAGGACAGAGTTCTTTTGAAAAGCTATTTGGACAAGCTCCTAGTCTTCAGCATCTTAAAGTGTTTTGGAAGTCTATGCTATGCTACAGATCCTAAAGTTATAGACAAGTTTGCACCTAGAGCTGCTCCAGCTGTGCATATGGGGTATTCTATGAACAAGAAAGGTTATATTTTATATAACTTGACTTGCAAATCTTTCTTTATAAGCAGAGACACTATGTTTAAAGAAGATATATTCCCTTTCAAGAGTCTTCAATTAGTTCCAGATCATCTGTTTCTAGTTCTAGATCTTCAAGATAGTTCATGTACTGAGTCATTTGAATTAGAATCTGATAAAACTTTCATTCCTGGTTTAAATCCTACAACTTCTATACATCCTCAGACTTTCTCTAATACTACAGCTCCATTAGTTCCTCTAAGAAGATCCTCTAGACAATCTAAACCACCTATTTGGATGGACTCATATGTGACTGAAAGTGCACAAAGTGCATGTTTATATCCTATGTCACAGTATGTTACCTATTCTAAACTAGCCCCTACATATAGAGCATCTCTTGCTGCATATTCTCTTATTCCTGAACCTCATACATATAAAGAGGCCTGTCAAGATACTCATTGGGTAAATGCCATGAAAGATGAGATTAATGCTCTAGAAAACAATAATACTTGGTCTATTATTCCTTTACCTTCAACAAAGGTTCCTATTGGCTGTAAGTGGGTGTTTAAAGTTAAGTATAAAGCATCTAGAGAAGTTGAGAGGTATAAAGCCAGGTTAGTAGCAAAAGGGTACAATCAAAAGGAAGACTTAGACTATACTGAGACATTCTCACCAGTAGCTAAGATGGTTACAGTGAGGTCAGTAGTGGCTTTAGCTGCTTCATGTGGCTGGTTTATATTCCAAATGGATGTTCACAATGCATTTCTTCAAGGTGATCTTCCTGAAGAAGTTTATATGCAGATACCTGAAGGTTTTGCAAGCTAGGGGGAGAAAAATATGGTTTGCAAACTTCATAAGTCCTTGTATGGACTGAAGCAAGCACCAAGGCAATGGAACTTAAAACTAACAGAAGCCTTAGTTGATATGGGATTTTCACAATCTCATTATGATTGCTCACTCTTTACTAAGAACATAGGTAAAGATCTTCTAGTTATCTTGGTTTATGTTGATGATCTCCTGGTTACTGGGAGCAGTTTGCATCATATACAGCAAATAAGGAAGGACCTACAACTAAGGTTCAGAATGAAAGACCTTGGTGAGCTTAAATATTTCTTGGAATTGAATTCTCCAGATCTAAGGAAGGTATACTGATGAATCAAAGGAAGTATGCTTTAGGACTTGTGCCTGAGCTGGGATTAGCAGGTTGTAAGCCTTATTCTACACCCTTGGAGTTTAATCACAAGTTAACCTCTACTGTGTTTGATGAAGTTATTGAAAAAAATTCTAATGCAGAAGACCTAGTCCTTGATGAGTTTGGAAAGTATCAGAGACTTATAGGAAAGTTACTATATTTAACCATGACTAGACCTGACATAGCTTTTGTAGTACAGGTTCTTAGCCAATATATGCACTCACCTAATAAAATCATCTCATATGGAAGCTGCACTCAGAGTAGTGAGATATATAAAAGGAACTGCAGGGCTTGGACTGTTTATGCCTAGTAACAAAAACAATGAGATGGTAGCTTATTGTGACTCTGACTAGGGAGCTTGTGTAGAACAAGGAGGTCAGTTACTGGTTATATGATCAAACTAGGAGGAGCACTGGTGTCTTGGAAATCAAAGAAACAAAACACAGTATCAAGGAGCTCTGCAGAAGCTGAATTCAGGAGTATGGCCACGACAGTTGCTGAGATAGTCTGGTTAAAAGGCTTGTTCAGAGAGTAAGGAATGAACATACAGTTGCCAGTGAAAGTATTTTGTGATAACAAAGCTGCTATCCAAATTACAGCACACCAATCTTCCATGAAAGAACCAAACATTTTTGACATAGATTGTCATTTTGTAAGAGAGAAGATACTTGAAGGACTGATTCAGACACAACACTTGGGAACAAGAGAACAACAAGCTGATATACTTACTAAAGGGTTGTGCAAGCCTCAACATGAAGAACTAATTGTCAAGCTAGGAATGAAAAATGTATTTTCCAATTCTTAGCTTGAGGGGGAGTGTTAAGATAACTTATATACTAATCTTTGTACTATTCTTTTAATGTTCTAGTTTGTAAGGTTGTTAAGTAGTTAGTTAGTTAGTTAACTACAAATTAGTTAGTTAAATAAAGTAGTTAGGCTAAGTATCTTGTATATACACTTATGTAAATTGTATATATATAGGTATGTAAGCCTATGTGCAAATATACAGAAAATACAGTTACACATCTTCATCATTCTCTCTCGTCTCCTTCATCTTCTTCCCTTTCTTCTTCTTGAAGCTCATTAACAGAGCTTTTTCACATTAACGTTAGAGTTCGAGTTGGGTGGATCAATGGGGACGGGTCAATAATTAAATAATTTGAGCGAATATCTCTTTATTTCTTACAATTTTGACTTAAATAAAATTGCATGTCTGTAAAAAAATACTATATAAAGAATCTATATTCTTATTCCGCAAACAAATGTGGGACTGAACGGTGAAATAAGTGGAGCGGCCAAACTTTTTATTGCTCAGAATCCCACATCGTTTGTGAAATAAGAATATAGATTCTTTATATAGCATTGAATAATATATATAAATAGTTGAGCATGTAGATACAATTTATTTCGAAAGTGCTCCACTAACTTGTATTCTCATGTTCATCATTTTTCGTCAAAAAAATTAAATAATCTATGATTAGTTCTCCGCATTATTTTTTCTTTAATATTCTTTTTTCGTACTCATTTCTACCTTGTTAAATATATTTTAGCAATTATTATTTAGCCTATTCTGCTTTAAATGGTTGAAAACTATTGTATACTAATAAATATTTATCAATAGTAATATGTGTTTCCTCATCATATTCATATTTAATGTAACGTGATACTTGTTATTATAGTATAAATGTCACTTACTTATTCATTAATTAACTCATGTTTTTTAGAGAACGTTAATTATGTAAAAAAAAATGTATATTATATGTATATATAAACATGAATATAGTATATATACAATGTAAATATCACAATTTTACCTCTAAGTATCATAGAAAGTTAACAAATAAAGAAATATGATATGCTTTTATGATGTGTGTATTGTCATTGGAACAATGTTTCTATGTAGAATAGAATGAAATTGCAACACTATGAATTGTAGGATTTAAGGAGTGTAAGGTGTTAGAGTTTATAGGAGTCTGGAGCTAAAAGGGCAAAAAAATAAATTTCAAAAATTCTAAAAGGGTATGTTGTATTTTTTTAAAATCAAAAGGACAAAATTGCTACTGTCAAAGCGATTTTCCTTCGACACATATGAACACCGTTTACTCAAAAAAGTTCTTTTCTTTTTTTTTCCATAATATCGCTGCCATAGCAGCGTTTTTTATGGAATTCTTTTTAACTTTTTTCTCATGAAAATCGCTGCTTTGGGAGCTTTTTATTTTTTTTAAAAAAAAAGTAATCGCTGCCCTAGCAGCGTTTTACTTAAAAATTTGTATTCGTTGAACTTAATTTATTTTTTTAAAAAAAATTGCTGCCTTGGCAGCCTGAAATTATTTTTTTTATTATTATTTTTAATAAAACGCTATTTTCAAATAAAAAATCCAGGAAAAAACTCGACAAGGCAGCAAATAATTCTAAAGAAGTAAAGGCTAAATTTTTTATTTTTTTTCAAAGTGAAACACTGCCTTTTTTACAAAGAAAATTTTAAAAAAAGTTATGTGAAAACGCTGCTATGGCAGCGATATTAGCGGAAACAAAAAAGAACTTTTTTGAGAAAATCTCAATCTCAATCGAGTAAACAGTGTTAATATATGTCAGAGGAAAATCACTTTGATGTTAATAGTGATTTTGTCCTTTTGGTTTTAAAAAAAAATCAATGTGCTCTTTTAAAATTTTTGACATTTTTTTTTATCCTTTTAGCTTCAAACTCGAGTTTATAGTCCTTTTAATTAAAGAATCATAATCTAAAATAATAATCAAGTTCTTTAATTCGCGAAAATCGAAGAAGACACAATTCACCCTTCTTATATCTATATGGTGAGTAGCTAAAATAGCAATGTCATAACAATTATTTGGCTACGTACCTTACACATCTAACTTTGTGTCACGATCCAAATCGGGCCGCGACTGGCACCCACACTTATCCTATTATGTGAGCGAACCAACCAACCTAAACCCTACCATTTCAAGCATAATAAATAAAATAAAATGCGAAAGACTTAAAACTCATTAACGAAATCAATAATTAACCTTTAAAACTCAAACTTATTATTTCCCCAAAATCTGGAAGTCATCATCACAAGAACATCTATCCTCTAATTACTAAAGCTAAGAGTATCTAGACAGCTTAGAATACATAAAAAGCTAGTCCATGCCGGAACTTCAAGGCATCAAGACATGAAGAAGAAGATCCAGTCCAAGCTAGAAGCGTTAGCTCACCCTTAAATTCGGTGTAATGAAGACTGGCTAGAGTTGCGGTTGAGTTGAAGACGATGGCACGTTTGTTGCACTCCACAAATAATCAAAAAGAAAACATACAAGTAGGGGTCAGTACAAAACACAGGTCTGAGTAGATATCATCGGCCAACTCAAAATAGAAAACAGCATATATCAGATAATATCATAAAATCAACTACAATACTCAATATGCGGCGTTTACAATTACCATAACCCTTGGTCACAACACCAGTTCATCAATGAGAACTCACGCATCCCCATCATACTCATTTGGAAATTAGGTTCATTAAATTGAGTATATTAACATATTTCAAGATTCATTCTCTTTACTAATCCTGGTGTCGGAACGTGACACTCCGATCCTCATCATACTATCCTGGTGTCGGAACGTGATACCCGATCCATATTCTATCCTGGTGTCGAAACGTGACACTCCGATCCTTATATACTATCCTGGTACCGAAACGTGGCACCCGATCCATATTCTATCCTGCTGTCGGAACGTGACACTCCGATCCTCATATACTATCCTGGTACCGGAACGTGGCACCCGATCCATATTCTATCCTGGTGTCGAAACGTAACACTCCGATCCTCATATACTATCCTGGTACCGGAACGTGGCACCCGATCCCCTAATCTCACTACTTTCGTTCGTCAAGCCTTCCTTTATACCAAGGCATCATCATTAACAAAGTAGATTAGGGTTTCTTTTTCAAGATTTAGGATTCAATAGCTTCATCATGCATATTTTATCACAATTACATAATCACAACATGCAAACACATAATTAAGCATATAGAAGGGTTTACAACACTACCCAGTACATATCATTCGCTATTAAGAGTTTACTACGAATAGTATAAAAATCATAACCTACCTCCACCGAAGATTAGAAATCAAGCAAGCAAGTTCCCAAAGCTTTGTTCTTCTTCTCGTTTCTCCTCTTTCTAGTTCGATTCTCCCTCTCTTGTTCTTTCTATTTTTCTTATTCAAACCCTCTTTCTTTTACCCTAATTAACATATAATTAAGTATAAAAGATGATAAAATAACCCACTAATTAATTTAAGGTTATCTCCTTTAACCCTCAAGAAATTGGATTATTAATATTCAACCACCAACTTTATAATTATAACAGGAATAGTCCAAAACGCCCCTTAAAACAATTAACAGAAATCCGACCCAGCCTGGGATTACGCAGCCTGTGACGGGCCGTCGTGCCTGCGACGGTCCGTCCTGCTGAGTCGTCACAGAGTTCAGAGACTGAATTTTACTGAAGGATCTGTGACGGCCCGTCATGCTTGTGACAGTCCGTCCTGTCATTCCGTCACGAAGTTCAGAGAGTCGATTTCAGTACCCAAATTTCAGAAATCTAAGTGTTTTGGAACGAGACACCCTCGACGGTCCGTCGTGCTCATGACGGTCCGTCGTGGGATCCGTCGTCTCAGCCAGTTTTTCCAGAAATAAAATTTGCTACTCAAAATGACTAAACAGGTCGTTATACTTTGGATACAAAAATATTGTCTTGTATGTTTAGGACAATTTATATTGCATATATAATTTATATATATGCATTTGTCATATATATATGGGTTAGCCCACCTCATCTGGGTTAATCCATACAGGTTTCAATATTTTATGGGTCAGGCCGGGCTAGCTCATTTTTAGTGTGGGCTAAAAAACGACTGGCCCAACCCACAAGTACGTGGGCCACAGGCTTGCTGGACCAGTCCATTTTATTTAAAAATTATATTATTTTTAGAATTATTAAATTAAATTATAAATTATTATTTAAAAATATTATCATAAATATCAGCAAAACAATGTTATCATGATGTTAATGTTACTACTTTTTAATCAAATTCACAAATAAAATTATCTTTGTTATATTTATTAAGTTTTTTTTTCAAGTAAAAGCATAAAATTCTAAATAGAAATATTAATCTAATTGTTTTGAGTTTGAACTCTCTTTAATTTTAAATTTTAATACTATATTATATTTTTTTAATTAATTTTTATTGGCCCATGAGTCGGCCCTACTGATATTTCTCAAGCTCTACAAATCAACAGGTTTATCCAGGCCGGGCTAAAAAGCTCTTTTCTTAAATGAGCTCTAAAAATCATAGTTTATCCCTATTAAATCCCGAATTAAACTAGACCGATTCAACAGGCCTAGCATATTGACAGTTCTAATATATATAAAAGATCTTTTTTTTGCCCTTTTGGAAATTGGATTTATCGATATTCCAAAAAAATGTACAGATGCATGTATAAAGTGCATATCAAAATATATATTTTTATATTATTCACTTCAAATTATTTATAAAAATCCAAAAACAACTTTGATTTATATTTTTGGCTAAACAAGACTTCAATTTTCAAATATTGTTTCTCACTTCGAAATAACAACATACTGAGTATTCTATATATGTAGTTTGAAGAGAATATTGTCTATGTAGATTCTTATTACAATAATTTAGAGAAAATATTTTCGATAAAGCCTCAACTCACTTTGAAAAGAAAAATTCTCCAAAAAGTAAAATTACGTTACTTCATATTTCACAATTTTCTTCAAATGGATATTTAATTGCTACCATATTAAAGAATTATATTTCCTAAAGATAAGGTTAAACTTTACTACCTTCTTTTTTTTATCTCACTTCGTCTTTTGGGTGAGTATTTTGTGCGCATTAGGCAAACTTCTCATCGTATGAATTTTTCTTATCTCACTTCTGCTACAGTTTTTGTCCTTAGGGTAAGCATTTTGTGCGCATTGGGTAAATTTATTATTGTGTGACTTTTTCTAATCTCACTTTTGTTATGGTTTATGTCCTTCGAGTGAGCATTTTACGTGCATTAAGTAAATTTTTTATTGCGTGATATCTTACAAATCATACAGCGAATATAAATCGCATTAAGCAAGCTCTATGCGATAGACTCGACTAAGTCAGGTCATCAATCATTTTTTATTTTTAATTCCTTAGAGGTTTCAATTTTGAACTTGATAGTATTTTTAATATATATTTTACTTTTTAAAGAGAACTTTTTAAGACGAATTTGAATTAATCAGATATTAATATATGTATCGGACCCTTGCAATCAGGTAGTAAAATTATAAATATCGAATTACAACTTCAATGGTCACTTATTTTAATTTCAGTTATTTTTTTCTAGGAAAGGATTTTTTTTCTCACCAAATTATATATATATTTTTAAAAGAAAGTTTATTTTATTAATTTAGTGTGGCTAGATTCAACAAGCAAGACTTAAACTACTAATAAATCATTTATCTGTTATGGATTGATAGCGTTTTTTATTTATTTTTTTAGTTATTAATATATTCTAATTTTTTATGTTTGTATATTTGATTAAATACATATAACCTTAATAAATTGAAATGTGTGGTTTTTATTATTATGCACGTAAATATTTCACAAATTTACTAGAGGTATATTTAGGATTTCGAGATGGTGGTGTATTGTCATGAAAAGATGAATTTAATCGGTTTGACATTTAGGTTCTTATTATTGAAAACTGTTAAATTTTAAAATTATAGGTCCAAAACTGAAATGCTTGATTAATTAAAACGTCAAAAATGCTATCAATAACCACTTAGAGAGGTGTTACATAATTTTGAGGAAAAAAATTCAAATTTCTATGTTCACTGAGAGGTGCACTCAATCATCGTTGCATTATATTGAACTTCGAGTGTGGGTTCACACATCTATATTTAACAAAAAAATAAAAAAGATAAACTACTATATATGATTTAGCGAGGAAAGCATGGGTTCACGTGAATCCGATGACTTTCTCCTGCATACGCTTCTGAAATTTACTATAATTATTGATGTTTCATACCTAATTACAGATGTATTATTTCAAACTGATATTATCTTCATATTTGATCATTGTAATACATTTTTTTCAAAAAAAAAATAGTTCAAATACAACACACTTCTGACATAAAAAGACTTAAAACAAATATTTCGATTATTTGAAGGTATGTGCTTTGTCAGATATCACAAGAATTGAAATAAACCTATAATTTAGGAACCGAAGTGTTATTCTCTCATTTGTTATATTTCTTTCATTCATTTTTACTTGTCCATTTCAGACTTTGTATGTCTCTTAACTAACAATGATTAATATAAATATTTACCATAATATTCAATTATTCATGTTGATTATTGTGTAGTCTTAGATGTGGAAAATAATTTAGAAAATAAGAAATTAATGTTGAGAATAAAATTTAAAAAATATTTGTCAAAAGAGAAAAATAAAATAAATTTTATTTTTAAAATTATGGACAAACAAAAATAAATTTTAATTTTTCACATTTTAATTTTTTTTAATGAAAACTATATATAACTCTGTCATTGAAATTAGGTGATCTAATTCTAGAGGCATTGATTATTTTTTCACTAGGACTCTTGAAAAATGAGATTTACAACAAAAAAAATATAAGAATTGACTAATCAATCACATTTATTTATGAGTTACACAAGTGATACACGTTTTTATTTTTTTTTATTTTTTTGTTAAAGTCAATTAATGATTTTCCATATCCACTTGATTTGTTTAGATTTATTCTAAAGAAAACTTTTCAAGGTCAACTATATTATTGTTGTTTAAATCATCAAATAACTTATTGAATTTGTAGTAGAGTTGTCAATATGGGATATCTCATCTCATTCAGGTTAACCCATATAAGCTTTAACATTTTACGGGTCAGGTTGGGCTAGCCTAATTTTAGTGTGGGCCGGAAAATGGTCGGCCCAATCCTATGTGGGCTACAGGCATGTTGGGTCAGTCAATTTTTAAAGGGAAAATTGTATAAAATAGCAAACTAATAACCTAAATTAAATTGAATAGCTAGGGTTTGATTTAAATGTGCTCCATAGCAAACATTGACAAAAATTTGCCAGGCGTCTCTCCCAGAAGTCTCGCTCGCCACTCTCCCATTCTCGCCTCTCTCGCTTTATACACAGAAGTGTATAATTTCTGTTTCTGTTTTGTATAAAGCGAGAGAAAATTGTATATACACATGCAAAAATGTATATCTTCGTGTTATACACTTAATTATATAATTTACAAACATTTTACTTCAAATATTGCAGAGAAAAAGACCAAAGAATTATACAATTGTGAATTATACAATTGCAGTGAAATACAATTTTTCTAGCTTTATACAATAAAAGTGTATATATTGTGCTTCTGTTTTTGTATAAAGCGAGAAAAACATATATCTTCTTGCTATACACTTATAATTATGCAATATACATACATTTTAATTTGATTCAACTGTATGCAAAGCTAATTATACAATTGCAGCGAAATAGGCCAGCGAATTATACAATTTAGGCCAACAAATTATACACTTTTATATGTATAGCGAATTATACAGTTTTTATGTTTGCTATGGAGCGCAATTATGCAAAGTTTGCTATATTATACAAATATGATTTTTTTGTTTGCTATATGTGAAAGTTGCCCATTTTTAAAAAACTATATATATTTTTTAATTATTAATTTAAATTATAAATTATAATTTAAATATATTATCATAAATATCGACAAAACAATATCACATGATGTTGATGTTACTACTTGTTAATCAAATTCACAAATAAAATTGTCTTTATAAAATATTTATTACGTTAAGTTATCATTTTAAAAAATAAAAAGAACTTATTAGATTTTTTTTAAGTATAAATATCTAAATAGAAATATTAACCTAATTGTTTTGAGTTTGGACTCTCATCAATTTTAAATTTTAATATTATATTATATTTTTTAATTAAATTTTACTGGCCCAAGGGCCCGTCCTATCGATTTTTCTCAAGCCCCTCAAATCAACAGGCTTATTCAAACCGGGCTAAAAAATCATTTTTTAAAATAGACTCCAAAAATCTTAACTCAGCGCTACTAAATCCCGAGATAGGCCAGGCCGGCCCAATGAGCCTAGCCCATATTGACGGCTCTAATTTGTAGAGATAAAATGATTAGGAATTACACAAAATGGTGAAAGTTTATTATTATCTTTTCCACATACTTATACTTAACTCATGATTCGGTGTAAAATATCAAAAATTAAATTACCAAATCAAATTGAAATTTATGATAATTTGATATTTGATAATTCGTTACTTGGTATGATATTTGGAGTATTTGATATTTTTCTAATATCGAATTATTTATTTAATGAAAAGGTCATATATCAGCAAGTTCATAACTCAATAGTACAAGTCCAGAGAAAAAATTAAAGCCTGAACATAAACAACTCAAATACATATGTCTTATAATTTTATCTATTTATTTTTCTTGATGTCGTCTTGTTACATGTTGATTTGCTATTATATTGTGTCTCTGCATAGAGAACTGAAATAATTGAAGCAATAATATTAATTTTGTAACTTAAAAACGATATTACAGAATACCGTATCGAATCAAAATTTGATTTATCAATTACCGAATCAGAATTTAAAATTTTGATATTTGATATCTATTTTAACTATCAATAACCGAACTACTAAACCTAAAATTAAAAAATCTCGAACCAAATACCAAACGTTCACCCCTACTTATGCTCCTAAAATTTCAAACTCCTTTCTATTTGGATCTTACAATACAATTGAGTTATAGCTAACATAATTTGTTTCTTCAAGTTGTTAATTGGATGTTTGATTTTCAAATCGAACAAATGGAAATTTAAATTCAACACAAAGGATCAAAATTTTTGAACTATGCAAAATCGAAAAAGAAAACACCCTTAATCTATAGTTATATCAAAAAATATTTATATCGTCAGTAATTCGATCCAAAAATATATATGATTATAAAAATCTTTCTTCATTTCATTTCAAAATTGTATATTCAAGTTGAAACGGTAGTATGCCTCCCTAGTTTGACTTTGATGATGTGATTCACAACCATACAAATATAACAATTAAAGAAAAAAAAATTATTTCGATTAATTTACTTCGATGATATCTTCGTTACGTTGATGAAAAGTGTTTCACATCACGTCATATCAAAACAAAATCTATGTGCTCCTCATAAGACTTGTTTAACTTTTTTTTCCTTTAAGTTAGATTTTGAAGTGTGACGTAGACTTAAATTTAATTTGATATGATATTAGAATCAGGTCCATTGTATAAGATGTGATGTCCATAAACGGTATAAAATTATGAATATACTCGTGATTCTTGAATATACTCCTCACATAAAAAATATTTGAATCCAAACGTTAGAGGTTGTTGATGGAAAGTGTCTCACGTCTAAACAGAACAAAATTTCTAAATTTCTTAAAAGACTTAGACAATTATACGTCCTCCGTCCCATTTTATATTACACTTTTTGCATTTCGAGATTCAAACAAGTCTATCTTTGATCGTAAGTTTTTCATAGATCCTTTTAACATTTTGAATTATCAATTATTGTGACTTATAGTACTCTTTACACGTAGTTTACAAATATATAAGTTCCATTTCAAAAAATTTGAAGATTCCATACGCAAATATCCAATCAAAGTTAGACTGTTTGACTCTCGAACTACATAAAATGGGACGGAGAGAGTTTTTCCTTTAAGCTAACTTTTTGGAAATAAAGTTGACAATTTTCCTGGGGAAGAAAATAAATAATATATAAATTTTGTTTGTTGATCAAGTCAAATGGATTCCTATTTAGCTTCCTTGATTTTATTTTATTTTTTCTAATAAAATAAACATTATCTATGGTCAACTCCAATTATTATTGTTGAAAATTTTGAAGCAAAACTAATGACTCATGTTGAAATGACTCAAGATGGTGAAAAGTATTTTCTTTGTGATTTTTGCTTTTCACATGCCACTTTTCTCTTCAAATTTCGAGTTTTTTTTTTTTTTGACTTTTAATGAGAAAAGATAACAAAATTCAAAATTTAGTGATCGAAATTGAAAATGAATAATATCATTATTGACAATTACAATGTGCATCATTAATACTCAAAGTTGACTAGGTTACCATTTTAAGATGTAAAATGACAATTATTTCATCCACCTAATTTAGGCATGTAAATTACTTTTAAAGACAAAACCAACCTTGCCACTTGCTATTTTTCTAGTTTTAATTTGTCGGTCCTATTTTATTAATTCTTTTTTGGTTACTCGTTAATTACAATTTTCCATGTGACATGTTTAACACCATCGAGCCATCAAAAGATAAATTTAAAAAGTTCAAAACTGCCCTCAAGTTTGCAAAATATTTACTTTTGTCCTTGTTCACTAAAGGCTTTCATATTGAACCTCAAATTTATGTATATTAAAATTTAAAACCACACATTTGAGTAAAATAGTTAAGGTAAGTGTATGTCAAAAGTTCAACTAACACTAATGAGCCAAACTTTAAACGGAGGTTAATGCAATATTTTTCTCGAGTACGCGAGTAAATATGACCTTTATCCCCCTTTTTAAAGGGTTGGCTATTAGTTTGTTCACAGCTCGACTACTTCATCAAGCATATGCTACACCAAACTAGATCATCAAAACTACACTGAAAACAGATAATATGGTGAAAAGAGGACATACCAAAATACATCATAACATTTTATTGTCAAGCCATGGCCTTATATAGGATGCTAACAACATATCACACAGCTTTGGCCAACACATATGTATATATTACACCACCACCATGACAAATAGTACTATAACATATAACAAAAAGACCTGCAGCTGCACCTGCAGGTAATTTGTAACATTTCCAGAACCAGATATAGGGACAAAAGCGTTTAAATATCTCCGAAACCAACGATTGACTATGGGATAAAGCTAAAACCTATATAGAGTTATAGACATATATGAAAATAAACTGACTGCTAAACCTTATTTAGAAACATCTATAAGTTCCTTCTAACCAGCAGCATGACATCTCTTACTACTCCCTTGTAATAACGTCATGCACGATCCTCCAACCTCTACAACTACATGGTAACAGAAAAACCAAACTGAGAACTATAGGCAAACTGAAATCCACCTGATTAAAGGTATATTGTGATATCCACTGCTTGATGTTCATTTGAGTAATCGCATTGCTAGTACCAAACCGAGGCATCTTGCTTCGTCACGTCATCATGTGAAATCCCAGAAAGACATTCAGAGAGATCAGTGGATTGCATGTTGAATGGAGATCCAAACATGAAATTGAAATCATCAGTAGAGCTTGCATTGAATGGTGAAGTTAAAACCTTGCTCTGATCAAACCGATCACCCTGCACAAACATGGAGTTGTTAGCAGAAATGTTGGTGTCCCCAAAGATGCTTCCCTCCAACACATTCCCTTGGCTTTGAAGGTAATTGTTCTGTTGAATGCTAGGTTGTTGAAGAGGCTGCTCTTTGGACATCACAGAGTTCCCCGCCATTGAACTTTTGTTTCCTTGCACATTACTTTCATAGAATGACATAAGCTCATTGATCACCCTCTGCCCATCTGCAGGAACCCCAAGTCCAGATGTATCAAAGGAGGGTGGAGCTGGGTTGACCGGAAGCGAAGCCCGCTTTGGCTCAGCATACTGTTGAGGGAAGACAACTGGCTTGACCTCCTCCATGTGAAAGTTTGGAACTACAAATTGAGAAGTATTCCTGAAGAGGCAAGTTAGCTGATGATTGTCTCTGCTGGATCTGTCTGGAAAACCATTGCGAAGCTCACTATGAGGGCAATGAAGACACTCGCAAGTATATGTCTTCGGATCCATCAGGAAAGTCAAGTCATCAGCCGGCTTCCTCTTGCGAGTGAAATCTAAGTTGGCAAAAATGTCACCCTTCATTGGCTGAGACTGCTGTAGCAGAGGCAGCTTCTCCTTGAACATCTCAACATTGACATTCAGCAAACTGAGATGGTTTGGTTTTTGCTCTTGAACATCAAAGATAGGGTCATCAATAGCACCTTCAACATCATACTCACTGCTGTCGTTCATAGTGAAGGTTCCACTACTACCACCTGAGGACAAAGGTGGACAGCGATCAGGATAAAGTTCGCGAGCCAAAACTTCCTCCTGATTGATGATGGCAAGCCAAGTTGCACTTTCCTTTGCTGTCATCTTATCCTGCAAGCACTTCGATTGCCTTACCAGCTTGCGTATCTTAGCAATATCAGGGGAGATGTGCTTGATCACCGCTGTGAGGACACCAACCTTCCAAGCCTTCTTCAGATCATGAGGCTTCTTGTAAGGTGGAGGACCTTGATCATTTGGCAGTCCCAACTGAGGCCACCAATCCTCCTGTCCATTTGGCCACCATGGAGGTGATACACCTTTTTCCAATGGAAATCGCCTCTGAGGAGGATCACAATGTTGCATTAAAGCTGACAGTAGAGAACCAAGGGTGGTATCTTGAAGCTCCTGCAAGGTATGAGGGGTTGGACCAATCGGATTAGCACCCTCGTTCTTGCCAGGGATGGCATTGTCAGCTTGGTACTTTGCTATCGCAGCAGGTCCATTGCGATCAAACCTCACTTTATCCTTCCACCACTCCCTGAGATTATCCGATGCCCCAGTCACCGGTTTGCCTTTCTCCGGGATAATTCCATAAACAAAACCCTGAGCCTTACAGACTTCCATCATCTTCAACATGTACTTCAAGATCCCATCTTGAGCCCTGGACATCTTCTTCCTCCTAGCTTGCTCCTGAGACTGGCGTTGTTTGACAGCATCAACACCTTCCTTGCCCTTGCTCATTTCTTTCAGCCTTTTCAGCTTCATCTTATCCCTCCACATCCTCTTCTCCAGCTCATCCACATCGATCTCCTCATCACTATCATCATCATCCATCATCGGCTCCGGCACAATTGGTGGAACAGCAGCTACTGTTTCCGCCTCCTTCAGCGGAGCAGGGAAGAAATCAAGATCAGCACAAAACCCAATGTCTTCAAACATCATCATCTTGGCAGCCAAATTTTGGTTTGAAAAAAACCAGCAACCTTCAAAAAACAAAATAATATTTAACAACTATCCTCAAAATCCACAAGTTATTCTATCCTCGTCACATAAATTCGAATATAGTTACAACATATATAGTAGTTGGTCAATCAGATGATGACCTTTCATTCTGCAAATACAAGTATATGAATAAGAAAACTAAATTGATTACATCTAGCAACAACCAAAAGCTATATCAATCCAAACAAACAATCATCAAGATAATTAGTGGCCATAAAGAAAGTGAAGCATCATTATCAGAAGCACCTATATAAATATGTAGAACTGATATCACCCAAAAAAAACAAAAAAAAAAGTGATAAAGACATGTGAAGATCACAACAAACACATGGACATGGAGCTCAACTAAAAGCTAGGAGAAAGAGTAGCCCATTTGGCAGAAAGTTAGTACTAACATCCGTGATATGAACACTTTCATCAAAAGAAGCCTTAGATTTGTACACATCAGTCAAAAACCAAAGATCATCTTGGGGAAAAAAAAAGGGGATCTTTACTTCATTTTACAACAACTCATTTCAAGCAAAATTTGACAAATTTATAGATCTGAAATATCAAAAAATGCTATAGCCCCACAACCAAAAATCACAAGAACAAAATAGAACAAGAGAGAGAGGAGGGTGAGGGTTTTTTTGGGGGGGGGGGGGTGTTCCTTAAAAATTTTGTAACTGACTCTCCCAACTATCTGGTGCCAGAGAACTGGAGATGCCATTTATGATTAGATGTGAAAAGAGATACAAAATTCAACTAAAACAATCTACAATAAAGCAGAAAAATCCAATCTTGAAACAGAACTCCAATTTTTATACTAAAACACAACAGAGAAAGTTATTCAGTAAAACAAAGATCAAACATTGAAGTCAAATAACAGAAAAATCCAATCTTGAAACAAAAGCTCCAATTTTTTTATACTAAAAGACAACAGAGAAAGTTATTCAGTAAAACCAAGATCAAAAAATGAAGTCATATAACAGAAAAATCAAATCTTTAACCAAAAGCTACAATTTTTATACTGAAAACAAGGCATAAACACAGCAGAGAAATCTATCCAGTAAAACCAAGATCAAAAATTGAAGTCAAATAACAGAAAAATCAAATCTAAAAAAAAAAAACTCCAATTTTTATACTGAAACATTAAACACGTCAGAGAAAGCTATTCCAGTAAAACCAAGATCAAAAATCAAGTCAATTAACAGAAAAAATCCAATCTTGAAACAAAAGCTCCATCTTTTTTATGCTGAAAAACACCAGAGAAAGCTATTCCAGTAAAACCAACACCAAAAATCAAATCAAAAACAAAAAAATCCATTTTTTATACTGATACAAGGCATAGATACATCAGAGAAAGCTATTCCAGTAAAACCAAGATCAAAAATCAAGTCAAATAACAGAAAAAATCCAATCATGAAACAATAGCTCCATTTTTGTATGCTGAAATACACCAGAGAAAGCTATTACAGTAAAACCAGGATAAAAAATGACCTCAAAAAACAAAAAAATCCATTTTTTATACTAAACACAAGGCATAAACACATCACAGAAAGCTATTCCAGTAAACCAAGATCAAAAATCAAGTCAATTAACAGAAAAAATCCAATCTTGAAACAAAAGCTCCATTTTTTAATGCTGAAACACAACAGAGAAAACTATTCCAGTAAAACCAAGATCAAAAATGACCTCAAAAAACAAAAAAAAAATCCAATTTTTATACTGAAACACAACAGATAAATCTATTCCAGCAAAACCAAGATCAAAAATCAAGTCAAATAACAGAAAAAATCCAATCTTGAAACAAAAGCTCCATTTTTTAATGCTGAAACACAACAGAGAAAACTATTCCAGTAAAACCAAGATCAAAAATGACCTCAAAAAACAAAAAATAATCCAATTTTTATACTGAAACACAAGGCATAAACACAACAGATAAATCTATCCAGTAAAACCAAGATCAAAAACAAAACTCAAACAACAGAAAAATCAAATCTTTAAACAAAAACTCAATTTTTTACACTAAAACACAAGGCTAAAACACAACAGATAAATCTATCCAGTAAAACCAAGATCAAAAAAATCAAGAAATCCAAAATGTATCAACATCAAAATCCAATCTTTACAAAGTAAAAAGGCAAGAAAAAGAAGAATACCTCAAAGGGGTTTCTTCTTTTTGCTTCCAAAATTTTGTTCAAGAATTGACCCTTCAGAATATAGAAGGTAGAGAGAGAGAAGACAACAGAGAACAAAGGGAATACATTTTTATTACATGGATATAAATACTATTTGTTGTGTGGGCTTTGGCGGTGGTGTAATAATAGTAGTATATACTATTAGGGAAAAATGTCAAAATCTTTTCTTTCTTAGCCAATCCAAAAAAATGAACTTATTTCCTTTCTTTTTTGATCTATTGCATTCATGGATTTTCTTTATTGAGAAAATGAAAATTATGATATATGAATATGATTGAGTGATAAATATTTTTGAATTTTGATTTTGAAATGTGAATATGAGTTATTTTTGTTAGGAAGTATTTCGTTTTTCAAATGAGTTTGAACTTACTTATTTAGGAGAAACACGTCTCTGCTTACGTATATTTAATCGTGAAAATAATGTTTTTATATGATTACGTATAGCATTTTGCAAAGTTTTTACTGCATTTGACGTATGTCAGCGAGACAAATTTCAGAAGTCGTATCAAAAGTAATATGAAAAGAAATTATTTTTCTTCATACAAGATTGAAGAAAAAAATGTTAAAACAGAGTTCGAGATATTGAGAAATGATGCATTTCGCATATTTTTAATGGTGAAATCAATACCGAGAGAAAAGATACTAAGAAGATGAAGCAGAAAGATAAAGAACGAAGGTAAAACTAAAATTATTGTCGGATTCTCTTAGAATCAAATAAAATTAACCGACAATGACAAGACATCTCGCAGATTTATCGGTTAATAAGCTAATCCGAAAATGATTTTGACGTTTTATGATTGCGTATAGTGTTTTGCTACGTAATACTGTCTCGGGAAGAACTTCGACAGTCGCGCCAAAAATTGTTTATCTTTAAGAGGAGAGGATTTACGAAAGGATAAATATTTAACAAACTTCCTCAGTCGCGCCAAAAGTAGTTATTTGATCGTAATATTTATTTTTATACACAAAAGTCAAAAAAATTCTAATTGAAAATATAACACTCTTTGAGAGTAAAGATCTACGAAAGAATAATAATAGTATATACTATTAGGGAAAAATGTCAAAACCTTTTCTTTGTTAGCCAATAAAAAAAATAGACCTATTTCCTTTCTTTCTTGATCTATTGCTTTGGTGGATTTTCTTTATTAAGAAAATGAAAATTGTGATATATGAATATGATCGAGTGATAAATATTTTTGAATTTTGACTTTGAAATGTGAATATGAGTTATCTTTGTTAGTAAGTATTTTTTTTAAAATCGGTTTTAATTTATTTATTTAGGAGAAGAACATTTCTGCTTACGTATATTTAATTGTGAAAATAATGTTTTTATATGATTACGTATAGCATTTTGTAAAGTTTTACTGTATTTTGACATATGTCAGCGAAACAAATTTCAGAAGTCTTATCAAAAGTAATATGTAAAGAAATTATATTTCTTCATAGAAGATTGAAGAAAAAAAATTGTTAAAAACAGAGTTTGAGATATTGATAAATGATGTATTTCGCACATTATTTTTAATGGTGAAATCAATACCGAGAGAAAAGATACTAAGAAAATGAAGTAGAAAGATAAAGAAGGAAGGTAAAACTAAAACTATTGTCGGATTCTCCTAGATCAATTAAAATTCACCAACAATGACAAGACATCTCGCAGAATTATCGGTTAATAAGCTAATCCGATAATAATTTTAATTTTTTATGATTGCGTATAGTGTTTTGCTACGTAATACCATTTCGGGAAGAACTTCGACAGTCGCGCCAAAAGTTGTTTGTCTTTAAGAGGAGAAGATTTACGAAAGGATAAATATTCAGAAAAAAACTTCTTCAATCGCGCCAAAAGTAGTTATTTGATCGTAATATTTATTTTTATACACAAGAGTCAAAAAGAAATTCTAAATGAAAATGTAATACTCTTTGAGAATAAAGATCTACGAAAGAGTAATAATAGTATATACTATTAGGGAAAAATGTCAAAACCTTTTCTTTGTTAGCCAATCCAAAGAAATGAACTTGTTTCCTTTCTTTCTTGATTTATTGCTTTGATTGATTTTCTTTATTAAGAAAATGAAAATTGTGATATATGAATATGATCGAGTGATAAATATTTTTGATTGACTTTGAAATGTGAATATGAGTTATATTTGTTAGTAAGTATTTTGTTTTTAAAAAATCACTTTGAATTTACTTATTTAGCAGAAGAAAATTTCTGCTTACGTATATTTAATCGTAAAAATAATGTTTTTATATGATTACGTATAGCATTTTGCAAAGTTTTATTGTGTTTTGACATATGTCAGCGAGAAAAATTTCAAAAGTCGTGTCAAAAATAATATGTAAAGGCATTATTTTTCTTCATACAAGATTCAAGAATTTTTTTTTATTAAGAACATAGTTCGAGATATTGAGAATTAATAAATTTCGCACATTATTTGTAATGGTGAAATCAATATTGAGAAAAAATATACTAAGAAGATGAAGCAAAAAGATAAAGAAGGAAGGTAAAATTGAAATTATTGTCGGATTCAACTAGAATCAAATAAAATTCATCGACACCAAGGAGACATCTGGCAGATTTATCGGTTAATAAGCGAATCCCACAATATTTTTAATTTTATGTGATTGCGTATAGCGTTTTGCTACGTAATACTATTTCGGGAAGAACTTCGGGAGTCGCGCCAAAAGTAGGTTGTCTTTAAGAGGAGAGGATTTACGAAAGGATAAATCTTCAGAAAATAAACTTCCTTAGTCGCGCCAAAAGTAGTTATTTGATCATAATATTTATTTTTATTCGCAAAGAGTAAAAAAATTCTAATTGAAAATGTAACACTCTTTGAAAGTAAGAACTACGAAAGATTATATATTTTATATGATTACGTGTAGATTTTTCTACGTGTCACAATTTCAAGAAGAACTTAGTGATCGCGCCAAAATAGTTTGTCTTTAAGAGGAGAGGATTTACGAAAGGATAAATATTCATAAATAACTTCACTAGTCGCGCCAAAAATAACTCTTTGATAGTAAAAATATTTTTTCTCTATACACGAGACCCAAAAAGATTCTTATTAGCCAATAAAAAAAATGAACTTATTTCCTTTCTTTCTTGATCTATTGCTTTTATGGATTTTCTTTATTAAGAAATGAAAATTATGATTTATGGATATGATGAGTATTTTTAAATTTTGACTTTGAAACGTGAATATGAGTTATTTTTGTTATTAAGTATTTCGTTTTTCAAATTAGCTTGAATTTATTTATTTATGAGAAGAACATTTTAGCTTACGTATATTTAATTGTAAAAATAATATTTTTTATATGATTACGTATAGCATTTTGTGAAGTTTTATATATGCCAGCGAGACAAATTTAGTCGTGTCAAAAGTAATTTGTAAAGACATTATTTTTCTTCATACAAGATTTAAGAATTTTTTTCCGTTGAGAACAGAGTTTGTGATATTGAGAAATGATGAATTTCGCACATTATTATTAATGATGAAATCAAGAACGAGAAAAAGGATACTAAGAAGATGAAGCGGAAAGATAAAGAAGGAAGGTAAAACTGAAACTATAGTCGGATTCTCCTAGAATCAAATAAAATTCACCGACAACGAAAGATATCTGGCAGATTTATCGGTTAATAAGCGAATCCAATAATAATTTTAATTTTATATGATCGTGTGTAGCGTTTTGCTACAAATTACTATTTCGGGAAGAACTTCAACAGTTGCGCCAAAAGCAGTTTGTCTTTAAGAGAAAAATATCTACGAAAGGATAGATTTTCAGAAAAAAACTTCCTCAGCCGCGCCGAAAGTAGTTATTTGATTATAATATTTATTTTTATACACAAGAGTCAAAAAAAAATTCTAATTGAAAATGTAACACTCTTTGAGAGTAAAAATCTACAAAAGATTATATATTTTATATGATTACGTGTAGATTTTGCTATGTATTACTATTTAAGAAGAACTTAGTGGTCGCGTCAAATTAGTTTGTCTTTAAGAGGAGGGGATCTACGAAAGGATAAATATTCATAAATAATTTCACTAGTCGCGCCAAAAATAATTCTTTGTTAGTAAAAATATTTTTCTCTATACACAAGACCCAAAAAGATTCTTATTAGCCAACCAAAAAAATGAACTATTTTCTTTCTTTCTTGATCTATTGCTTTCATGGATTTTCTTTATTGAGAAAATGAAAATTATGATATATGGATATGATCGAGTGGTAATGTTTTTGAATTTTAACTTTGAAATGTGAATATGAGTTATCTTTGTTAGTAAGTATTTCGTTTTTTAAATTAATTTGAATTTACTTATTTAGGAGAAGAGCATTTTTGCTTACGTATATTTAATCATGAAAATAATGTTTTTATATGATTACTTATTGCATTTTGCGAAGTTTTAATGTATTTTGACATATGTCAGCGAGACAATTTTCAAAAGTCGTGTCAAAAAGTAATATGTAAAGATATTATTTTTCTTCACACAAGATTCGAGAATTATTTTTTTTTGAGAACAAATTTCGAGATATTGAGAATTGATGATGAATTTCGCACATTATTTGTAATGGTGAAATCAATCTTGAGAAAAAATATACTAAGAAGATGAAGCATAAAGATAAAGAAGGAAGGTAAAATTGAAATTATTGGCGGATTCTCCTAGAATCAAATAAAATTCACTGACAACGAGAAGACATCCGGCAAATTTATCGATTAATAAGCGAATCCGATAATAGTTTAATTTTATATGATTGCTTGTAGTGTTTTTCTACGTATTACTATTTTGGAAAGAACTTCAGCAGTCGCGCCAAAAACAGTTTGTCTTTAAGAGGAGAGGATCTACATAAGGATAAATCTTCAGAAAATAACTTCCTCAGTCACGCCAAAAATAGTTCTTTGATCGTAATATTTATTTTTATACACAAGAGTAAAAAAAATCTTATTTACAATGTAACTATTTGAGAGTAAATATCTACGAAGGATTATATATTTTATATGATTGCGTGTAGATTTTGCTACGTATCACTATTTCAATAAGAACTTAGTGGTCGCGCCAAAATAGTGTCTTTAACAGGAGAGGATCTACGAAATGATAAATATTCATAAATAACTTTCGTGCCAAAAATAGTTCTTTGATCATAAAAATGTTTTTGTTTATTTTTGTTAAGAACATATTTCGAGATATTAAGGAATTGATGAATTTTGCAAATTATTTGTAATGGTGAAATCAATCCTGAGAAAAAAGATACTAAGAAGTTGAAGCAGAAAGATAAAGAAGGAAGGTAAAACTGAAACTATTGTCGGATTCTCCTAGAATCAAATAAAATTCACCGATAACGAAAGACATGTGACGGATTTATCGGCTAATAAGAGAATTCGATAATAGTTTTAATTTTATATGATTGTGTGTAGCATTTTGCTACGTATTACTATTTCGGGAAGAACTTCGACAGTTGCACCATAAGCAGTTTGTCTTTAAGAGAAGAAAATCCATGAAAGAATAAATCATCAGAAAATAACTTCCTCAGTTGCGCCAAAAGTAGTTATTTGATCGTAATATTTATTTTTATACACAAGAGTAAAAAAAATTCTTATTGAAAATGTAACATTCTTTGAGAGTAAATATCTATGAATTGAAAATGTAAAGCTCTTTGAGATTAAATATCTATGAAAAATTATATATTTTATATGATTACGTGTAGATTTTACTACGTATCACTATTTCAAGAAGAACTTAGTGATCCCGCCAAAATAGTTTGTCTTTAAGAATAGAAAATCGACGAAAGGATAAATATTCATAAATAACTTCAACAGTCGCACCAAAAATAGTTTTTTGATCGTAAAAATATTTTTTCTCTATAGACGAGACCAAAAAGATTTTTATTAAGAACGTAACATTTTTGTAGAGGAAAGAATCTAAGAAAAGATATATATTTTATATGATTATATATAATATTTTGCTATGTATCATTATTTCGAGAAGAACTTCATTAATCGCGCCAAAAGTAATTGTTCTTTCAAAGGAGAAGATCTATTAAAGGAAAAATACTAAAAAAAAAAGTAGTATTACGTGTAGTATTTTGCTACATATCACTATTTCAAGAAGAAGTTTAATAGTCGCGTCAAAAGTAATTGTTCTTTTAAAAGAGAGGATCTATTAAAGGAAAAATACTCCCAAAAAAAAGTAGTATTACGTGTAGTATTTTTCTACATATCACTATTTCAAGAAGAAGTTTAATAGTCGCGTCAAAAGTAGTTTGTTTTTCAAAGGGACAATCTGCAAAGGATAAATGTTTTTTAAGAAAAAACTTCAAATGTCGTGCCAAAAATAGTTATCCGATTGTAAAAATATTTTTTCTCTATACACAAGATGCAAAACAATTTCTAATTAAGAATGTAGTAGTGTTTGAGAGGAAAATATCTACATAAGGGTATATATTTTATATAATTAAGTCGCGCCAAAAGTAGTTGTTTGATAGTAAAAATATATTTTCTTTATTATACACAAGACCCAAGACAATTTCTTATTGAGAATGTAGCGGCTTTGAGATGATAGAAACTAAAAATGGATATATATATTTTATATGATTACGTGTAGTATTTTACTACGTATCACTATTTTGAAAAGAATTTCAGTGGTCACGCAAAAAGGGGTTTGTATTTAAGAGGAGAGGATCCACGAAAGAATAAATATTTAGAAAAAACTACAAAATTCGCACCAAAAATAGTTATTGATCATAAAAATATTTTGTTCTTTATAGACAAGACCCGTTTGGATTGGCTTGTCTTATGACTTATAAGTCAAAAACCATAAGTTAAAATTTTTAACTTATGGTTTTTGGCTTATTATTGTTATTTTGGTCTTAAAATAAGTGCTTATAGCACTTTTTAACTTTATTCAAACACTTCAAAACTGCATAAAAACACCTAAAATAAGTCAATCCAAACGGGTACTAAGAGAATTTCTTATGAAGAATGTAGCAATCTTTTAGCGGATAGGATATACGAAAGGGTATATATTTTATATGATTATGTGTGGTATTTTACTACGTATCACTATTTCGGAGAAAACTTCAGCGATCGCACTAAAAGTAGAAGATCTACGAATAAATAAATATTCAAAAATAACTTTCATAGTGATGTTAAAAGTATTTATTTGTTCGTAAAAGTATTTTTTCTTTATGCATAAGATCGAAATAATTTGTGATTAAAAATGTAATAATCTTTGAGAGCAAAAAATCTACGAAAGGATAAATATCCAAAAAAAAAAAACACATCAATAGTTACGCCAAAAGCAATTATTTCATTAAAATATATTTTTCTTTATAGGCAAGACCAAAACACTTTTTTTATTGAGGATGTAGCAGTGCTTTTTTTTTGGGGGGGGGAGGGGGGTGGAGGAGAGGATTATCAATAAAATAATATGTATTTTATATTGTAAATATTATTTGGATGAAACTGCACCATGTGTTTTGGTCTTATCATTTGAGAAATATATTTTACCTTTTAAAATAAATATAATTTTTACCTATAAGTTTTAAAAACTGTCAAAACTAACCTTAGGTTTGTATTGTATTGTAAGATAGAAACGTCGACGTAAAAGATTCATGACTTTCGAAACAAATCTACTTTTTTAAAAAATATTATTATTTTTATATTCACTGAAGATTTCACATAACTTTGATGTTCAAGTAAAAAATTATGTAAAACAGAGCAAACAACTACTATACCAGGCATTACTGTAATAGATAAAATTTTGGTCCAAAATTTAAATTTTTTAAAGTTCTCAAATAATGAAATTCGACCTAAATATTGTTTTTCTAGTATTTGAATATTTGAGTTATTTGTCAAATAATAACAGACTGTATGAACAAACATTATTTGTCATATCTTTTTTCAAATTTTACTTGGGAAATCTATGACTAAACGGGTTCATAATTAAGTTAGGTATTTTGCACATGATACTTTCGAAAAGAATTTCAGAGATCGCGTCAAAAGTAGTTTGTCTTTGATAGGGGAGGATCCACAAAAAGATATATACATCACTATTTCGAGAAAAACTTCAGAAATTACCCACCAAAATAATATATTTAATCGTGAAATAACTTTTTATAACAAACGAGATAAAAGAATATAGTTACGTTTCTTATTTTTGCTTAATAATAGTATATTTACTAAATGTCTAATACTTTAAATTATAAACTTAGTTGTATAGGAACATAAAAGGTGAAATAATAAATATTGTAACATAGAATAAGAAAAAGGAATAAATTATGGGAACTCATTAATGAAGATATCTATCATTATTAATAACGTTAATTAAAGAGAACAAAGAAATAAATAGGTAGATACATTTGATGAGTGTATTTAATAAAGAATTTAATGTTCCTAAATAAGAAAATTAATTAGTGATAAACTACTAACGTCACTGATTACATATTTTTTTTTATTTGATATCAAATTTTAAAATTTCACTCAAAAAATTATACTGAAAATATTATTATTATCATATCTAATATTCAATTATCGTATCAAACTTTAATTAATCTAAGATGCTTCTAAACAAAAAAAAAAATTATATGAAAAACTTTAATTTCAGAAGCTTCTAATTAAAGAATAAATGAATCATATTTATTTCATCAGAATATTTGTCCATAATACTATCAATGATTAATTAATTCAGTAAATATATAATTTAACTTTACAAAAGTTGTTACTTTAGCTGATTAAATAAATAAATACTAAGTTGAATATTTGTTATTTTAAAAAATCAAACACATTAGTATATGATTAATGCGTATTAGCTGATTATGATTAATTTTTTTGCCTTTCTATTTCTAATTTATTATTAAAGAAATAAAATAAAACTTTTAAGAAAAATTGTATATAATAGCAAACTAATAACCTAAAATAAATGAAGTAGTTAGGGTTTGATTTAATTGTGCTCCATAACAAACGTTTGCAAAAATTTGTCAGGCACCTCTATCCAAATATCTCGCTTGCCACTCTCCTCCAATCTCTTGCTCGATTCCTCATTTTTTATATAAACACAATTGTATAAAATTTATTTCTAATTGTATAAAACAGAGAAAATTGTATAAATACATATATTTTTGTTCTCCTCTCTCAAGATCTCGCTCGCCACTCTCCCGAATCTTGCTCGCCACGCTCGCCTTTCTCACTTATACAAACAGAAGCGAAATGTATAAATTGTGTTTCTGTTTGTATAAAGCGTGAGAAAATTGTATATACACATGCAAGTACATATATTTTCGTCCTATACACTTATAATTATATAATAAAAATACTCTCCTGCCCAGTTTCTTTTGCCTTTCTCTCTTTCTTGTTGTATACAATTTTCAAATTGTATCTAATTTCTCTATTTCTCGTTTTATACAATTCGATTCAATTGTATATTCCTTGTCAAGTCTCTTTTGTCTTTCTCTCTTTCTCATTTTATACAAATTCAAATTGTATATAATCGTTCTATACACTTATAATAATACAATTCGTTTTATACACTTCGTTTTTATACAGTTCTCTGCCCAAGTGTCTTTCTCTTTCTTGTTTTATACACTTCGTTTTATACAATTTGCTTCAACTGTATGTTTGCTATGGAGCGCAATTATGCAAACTTTGTTATAACATACAAATATGAATTTTTTATTTGCTATATGTGAAAGTTGTCCTACTTTTAGTGGTGTTGACATGACATAAGATTTAAGAATGAAATTTAAAAAAAATGAGATCTAAAATAAATTAACAAATATATATATATATATATATATATATATATATATATATATAAAAGAATATTAATATATAAATAAATAATTTCTTGGGTTGTGGCACACCTCTTTAAAATATTAGTAATATGTCAATATTAACATTTTGTTTCTTTCCAAGAAAAATAATAATTTGAAACTAGAGATAATTGGGGAAAAAAAAACATTAAAGAGATGGATAATTTTAGGAAAAAAATGTACGCATCCTTGCTCTTCAATTTATTTATTTATTCGTTTTTGGATTAAAAAAAAGTCAGAAACTAATTTATTTTTGATCAGAAAGATTATTATAAAATTGAGAAGAAATATAATTTTAGGTAAATAAGGTAAATTTTACTTAAGTTGTTCTTTTCTTAATTAGAGGTTTCAAATTTAAATTTTGAGTATGAAAAAAATAATTAATAAAGAACACTTTTTTCCAAATGGAACATTATGTGACACGAATTTAAATATAATCGAGCTTCAACAAATATCAATATTAAATGGAGAAAAAATATGGACATACTTTTGTCTTGAGAGGAGTGGAAATGCATTACGCGGTGAAAATTTGAGGGTTTGAGGGGTGTGAAAAAAGTCCATCGCAAGGAGCATAATGTGAATTCAAATATAATTGAATTTTAATACGAAAATCAAACACCTAATGAATAATGACAGACCCAAGTGGTGTCCACCCTTCGACAAAAACTTGCACAAGGCAAATTTTCTAAATTTATATAGATATAATAATTTTGAACTCTCTTGTAGTGCAATGATAGAGCTTCTTTAGATTTATCCTCACATCGATTTTCGAATCCCATCATGGTGATTTTAATTTTAATTTTTTTTTACCTTCTCTTCATTTAGTATCAGGATCAATCTTGTACTTTCTTGAAATTGTAGACTTATTCACATGTTTATATTTATAATTTTCGAACATCAAAATGAAATTCTAAATTCAAAACTGCTACCAATGAATTTTTCTTTAAAAAAAATATTTGCCTTGAGAAGAGGGGTAGAGGATCCATAGTAAGTGACTAGTGACGTTTCTTTCAAGTTCAAGTGGGAATGTATTAGGCAGCGCAAATTTAAAGGTTCGAGCCTTGAATATAAAAAAGTCCTCGGCAAGGAGAAATTTTCTTTAAATGGGACATTATGTGATGTGAATTTGAATATAATTGAGCTCTAATACGAATATCAGATGCCAAATGAAATAAAAAAATATGAAAAATCTTGCCTTGAGAGGGGGGGGGGGTCACCCACCCATGACCTTGCTTTCAAGTTCAAGTGGGAATGCATTGAAGTTTTGAATGTGGGGATAGACAAAGAGACATCATATTTTGTAGTTTTCTTTGTGATCTTGACACTATTTTTTGGAATTTATCTTTGGATAGTGTTCCTTTTGAATCCTTATTTTTGGGTACTTGGTTTATGTGGATAAGCTTCATCTATATTATTGTTACAATAATAGTTAAGAGTTAATATTACCTTAAATATGACTTGGTATTTTTATATTTAATTTATATTTTAAAATTAAATATTTATATTCATTATACTATGAAAATCTTACACTTTTAGTATATAAAAAAAATATAATTATCACAAGCAAATGAAAATTAGAAATAAAAAAGGTTTTGATGTATTTTAAAGATATTTTGAAGTGGAAGAATAAATAAATTAATTAAAAGATAAAATGATTTTTTTTATAAAATAAAATATTATAATTAATAAAATCCAAATAACTTATATATATAAACTTTAAAAGTGTAGGAAAGTTGTTGCTAATGATTATTTGTAATCTAATTCAGTAATTTGTATTCATTTGTTATTTTTATAAGTTTCAAAAGGGCATGTTACAAAAAGAAAATCTTTATTTTGTGAATTAACCAAATTCTTGAATAAATATATTAGACTTTAATTATTATTAATATTTCATAAGAAAAATACATGACTTTTAATTTATAATTTTGATTCATTTTTAAAAAATAATATTTTACTTTACTTAGTTATGAATATACCTCATTGTAGAATTTTTATAGCAAAAGAAATTCATAATGTAAAATATTTATTTGTAAAACACTTTAATTCTTTTTTCTTTTTTTTTTTTGATTTCTAAATTTGCTATCTTATTACATTGTTTATTTTCTTTCATTTTTTTAATGTAAATTAATGCCTGACATAATAGAAAAAGAAATTGCATTTATGGCTAGAGGCTAACAGTAGAATTAGGAAAAAGAATAGCATTTGATTCGAAATTATCAAAATTAAAGTTTGATAATTTAGTAATTGATAGTGAAAAATAGATATCAGAGTTTTAAATATTGATTCAGTAATTAATTAGTAAATTAAATTTTGATTTGGTATGATAGTTGATAATATCGTATTAAAGTTGTAGTCGATTGTATTATAAAGATAATATCATTTTTTTTATTATTTTAAAATTTTTATGTGAAGACACGAAATAATAAAATATCAATAAATAAGAATACATTAAGAAAAATAAATTCATACAACTAAAAAATACGTATTATTAGGTTGTTTATGTTTATTCTTTACTTTTCTCTTTGGACTTGTAACTATGAATAATAGACATTTTGATATATAATCTTTACAAATGAATAATTCGATATTCGAGAAATATCAAATACTAAATGGTACTAATATCTCATATCAGACCCAACATCATATTCTAAAATTTTATTCTCAATACCTAATTACTGTATGCCAAATAACAAAAAAATAATTTAATTTGATAATTTAGTTTTTGATATTTCATTCTCAGCCCGAAAAATAAATAAGGGATATCTTATGTAGTTTCTTTAAAAAAATCTTTGTTTTCGCCCCCGTATTATATTAGTTGTCAATATTATTAGTTAGGATTAATTAACATTCTTTTAATTTATAATTAGTTGTTTTTAAAAGTAAATAAATTGCTTATATCAAATAAAGAATAAATTAGTAAATACTTTTAGTTTGTAATTTTTTAAAGAACATAAAAAAAATGACAACTAATATAATACCAAAATATAGGATTTACGATATTTCTTAAATAGAATGGCTACTCATTTTAGGTAAAGTTTGATTTGGTTTATGAGATTTGAAAATATTTCTTTTAGGAAAGACACTAATTAATTATATATAAATAATTTTCTTAACATGACTTATTTACGAGAACTTTTTAAGAATGAATTATACAAAACATATTATTAAAACGAATAAAATCGATTTATATTATTTGAAAATTATGTATACTATAAACCATACTAAATTGATTACTTAAAATACTTATAAAAATCATATGTTGGATTATTTTCCAAATTTCAATTTTGTGTCATATGAATTGAGATCGAAAGAGTAACATATATTGGACATGTGCAGACACATATTTTTATGTCTAATTTATGTATATACCTTAAAGAACTACTATATAATACACAATGGACTAAAAAAGTGTTTGGATTAACTTATAGCCCGTTTGTATTGGCTTAAAAGTCGGTCAAATCTACTTTTAAGTCAGTTTTTGATTTTTGAAAGTATTTGACAAATATAAAAAAAAGTTTAAAATGACTTAAAATACGTTACGATAGGTAGGGTCGAGGGAGTTCTATATATTAAATTCTTGTTTACTTTTTTTTTTGTATATATTTTTATGTATTTTGAATTTTTAGAAAAAATCCCGACTCCAACACTATGCGTGAGGTAAACCTTCTCCTATGCTCATTGAACAATTCTCGAACTTCACGATTTTGAATATTTTTACTTTTTCTATTTTCGTATTTCTTATTACATGTCTTTAAAAAATAGAAATAAGACGTATTTTTTTGCCAAATAATCCTTAATTTCATTCAATATAATCAATATTTTTAGTTTAAAAAATAATTAATTTTAAAGACAAAATAAAAAACACATTAATTTATTCTATCTTGATTTTGCAATCACAAGTATCTTGGAACTAATATGAGACAGAAAGTTTATTAGAATTTGTTCAGACATGATTTGAAATCATTAATTAGAAATTAAATTGATTCAAAATCAAATTTTATTCTGACATGTGCTTTTGATTATTTAATTGTATTTTTCTTATAAACATAAAAAAATTATGTGAAAGCTATAAAAAAAATTCTCTCCTCTTATAAATATAACAAATGAGTAATCATAATTTATACATGAGATATCGAATATCCTAAGACATCACAACAATAAGTCATATATTTTTGTATTTTTTATAATATTAAATATTGCGAAAACATTTTAATATAATTCTTCAAATACACACAATTGTACAAAAATTTATTTATCCAAAGAATCAACAATTATAGTAATAAATTATTCTATAACATGATTTTTTTCATATGGCACACAAATTCTATTTACGTCAAAAGCATGGTTTAGTGGTCTTTTTTATATATAAAAAATTTAAATTGATGAGTCTTTTTTTAATATATAAAATATAAATTTATGAATTAAATTTTATAATTTAAAATTCAAAATTCTATTTTATTTAAATTTAGCATTTGAAATAAAAAATAAAATTTACTTACATATTTCATAAGTAATTATTATTTTTAAATCGAAATTTAAAATTAAAACACTCAAATTTTATGATAAAACGTCTAGTTAATTAAATATTATTTATATATCGTGAAGGTAAAAATAGAAAAATATTATTTAATGGAGACCTCAAGTGGATAGTGGCAATGGCGGCTGGCCAATAGTAATAGTAGTTCCATTAACTTCTAAATTTTTTTAAAAAAATCTTTAACACATGACCAATTTATTAATATATTATTATATTTTATTTAGATATTTAAATTTAATTTAATTTTAATTAATATCTTAACTTTTAATATAGTGTTTAGATATTTTTTACTCAAATTTTAGCTTATTTATGTGTGTTCTTGTTTGATTTATTATATAAGTAAATTAGCATACATATTCTATTATTTTCTTTAATTATATGCATTAGATTCTGAATAGTTTCTATCGGAAGTTGATATAATTATATAAAATAAAATATTTATAAGATAAACTATATTTATCTAATAGACAAATAAAAATATGTATAAGTTTTTTTTTTCTTTTTGAAATTTGAACGAAAATTTTCTAATTGAAATGCTTTATTAGAAATTGATATGTCCAAGTAAAATTTTATTATCTACATGAAATATCCTCATAAGTTTAAGAATCTAATTATGTAAACCTTTTTTTCCCAATTAATTCTTTTTCGATCACAATTTTTATTTTTTTTTCCAAATTAAATATTTAAAAAAAAAAGAAAAAAATTAAATATTTATTATTTTTTTTACAATGCTAATTTTTAAATTATTATACTTCTTGATTTTCTATCAGACTTAGTTGTCAACACGTGCAAATGAGAAATTTTTTGAAGTGGTGGGACACTAGACAATAATGGTCAAAGCAATTTGGTATCGATCGATACGTAAGAACAGACTGCTATTGATTGTTCCGCTTATCTATTCTATAAGATTTATTATCTTGTTTTGGTCCAACTATTTTCAGTCACTTGGGCTGATGATAATCTCATATGGCCTCAAAATGTCATTTGAGTATGTGAGAATTAGCTTAAATTTAAGGAAATACTATTTCATTACATAAACATCTCATTTTCACTAATTCTTTCGGTAATTTGAAATAATCACATATTATCTCATTAATTAATAATTCGTATTGGATTTCAAGTCAGATACACCTAGATACATGTATTTTTGCTATTAGACGGACTTTAAAATACAGATACACAGGGAGAGAGAAGAGCAAGACAGGAGAGATGCGAGCGAGATAGGAGGAAGACAAACGAGAGAATTATACATGTGAATCACAGTAGATACATGTATCGACGATACCAGATACATTGTGAAACATATATACATAGGGAGAGAGGCGAGCCACAGAGTAAGATGAATGCAAAACTACTTAGACATTGTACTTGAATTAAATTACACCTAATTTTAACCCCATATATTCGAGATAAATGATTTCGAATGCACCAAATCCATATATCTGAGGATTAAAATCTAGAATGAATTGAAATTTTGAAAACTCTTAGAAAAACACATAATTAGGCTCTAAACTAGTGGAATTTATATTGTTTACCCTAAATTTAATTACTCTTTGAAGGTTCAAAAGAGATTTGCCTTGTAACGACAACATATCAAGTGAAATTCTATTGACTGGAGTCGGAAAAAGATAGACTATACGCAAATCTTATCAATAAGTCTGTTTCCAAAGTAACAACATTGTTATTTACTTTGGGAGTTGGGATTATTAAAAATGTATTCCTGCTCTAATCCTTTCCCTTTTACTTTCACGGGTCCAATTGGGCTCTTAAGTTCCTTTACATTTTGATTGGGTCCATAAGCCCAATATATTATCAAGTTGAAATAAAAAAGGAAAAAAAAATCTCAATAGTTTGGGAGATGAGTGGTTGATATCAATGTATTTGAAAAACTGTATTTTATATTTTGTATCAAGTATATTTGTATTTATACGATTAAAATATATCCTATCTGTCAAATGTATTTATATTCAATCAAAGAGGGGATGAATACAATTGTATTTCGTATACAATTGATACAAAATAATAAAGACTACAATGCAAAAAGAAAATTACAGAATACAATTGTTGTATTTCGAATACAATTGATGCAGAATAAATATAATACACTACAAAATAAATACAAAATACAATCTTCTCTTCTCCCTCTCTCGATCTCGCTCGCATCTCTTCTCCCTCTCTCGATATCACTCGCCTCTCCCACCCACCCCCCTCTATCTCTTGCTTTCCTCTCTCTTCTTAATATGTATTTATTTTGATACAAATCAGTTTATATTGTACTTTTTTCTCCAAAATTTGCAAAAAAATAAAAATAAATACATTCTCTCCTTTCTCTACCAGATCTCACTCGCCTCTCTCCTTCCTCCTCCAGGGGCGGAGCCACGTAGGCTCCAGGGTGTCCAATTTTGATTTAGACCCCCTTCGTCGAAAAAAAAGGTTATATATACACGTACAATTTTGATTTAATATTGATATATATAAAAGTTGGATCCCTTAAAATGACTAAGTGAGACGTAACGGAGTTGGTAATAGTTGTTGCACCCCTACACTTTGCCCGAGTTCAATTCCCCACATGCGTAGTTTAGCATAAACATTTAGTAGCATGTTGGTTGTTTGTGTGATGAACCCTTAGAGACCCAAGGTCGAATCCCCTCAAACACTAATTAATTTTTTCCAATTAAAATTGAATTATTTTCTTAAATTTTAATATCTTTTCACTATGGAATAAGATTTCCTAAAATTTAGTACTTTTTCCTTGTGAATTTTTTTCAATTAAAATTGAATTATTTTCTTAATATTAATACTTTTTCCTTGTACGATAAGATTTTCTTTAAAAAAAAAAAAGAGTTTTCTCGGCAATGAAGTATATTAAAAATGACTTGCGAAACCGAATGGATGATGAGTTTTTAGATGGTTGTATAGTGCCTTATGTAGAAAAAAAAGTATTTCGTACTATTTCTAATGAGTCTATTATAAAAACATTTCAGGATATGAAATCTCATCGAGTACAATTGTAAAAATATTTTTGAATTATGTTTTTAATAGTATTTTATTTTCTTTATGTTAGTTTGAATTATACACTTGTTTCTTATATTTAATCAAGGCCTAAGTCATAGGTAGCCCCTTGAAGTTGTCCGCATAATTCACTTAGACACCTCAACTAGGACATGTTTCAATTGAACACTTAAATTGTTCAAACATATACCCATTAAACACAAAATGCTTATGTGGCAAGATAAGTGTAATTCACTGTCCTAAAGCGCGTGAATAGATCCCAATATTATTATTTTTAATTTTTTTTAAGTTGATTTTGTCATTTCTTGAAACTTAGATATATTATTAAATAACTAAAATTAATAATTTAGTTCAATAAGGATCTCTTAATAATAATAAAAAAAAAACACCCATTATCCTTCAACAATCTTCTTCTTCAGAGCACTCTGTCTTCTTCAGTATTTAGAAGATCTTTGACACTTTGTTTTGGTTCCGCTTTGTTTTGGTTCCAATTTTTTTTTTTAAGAGAGACTGAATTCTTACCGGCCAAATTCCTAAGCCACCATCCTCCGCCTCACCCCTTCCCCATATACTTTCTTTCTAGCATTGTTCCGCCATTCTCAATATCATAAGCATTATCTTGGAGTTTTAGAAGAGCATTTCATAAAATAATAATAATAATCAAATTGTGTCAAAAATAATTTTGGTGAAACAACATTTTTTCCGACAACGCTAAGACGAATCTGAAGTTATTTTAGAATAAAAGAGACGGGGCAGGTGTATTAGTGGGAAACAAAATCCTTGTGTGAATTGTGAGAGGAAAAGTGGAGTTACCATTACTATTGAAGTGTGTAACGGGTATGGAGGTGATGTGGTAAGGTTACTGCTATGCAAAAAGAAACAAAGAAGAAAGGTTCTTTTCATATTTCTATTTTATTTATTTTTTTGGCTAAAAAATTAGTTTTATTTTATTTATTTATTTTAATTTATTTTTTTAATTGTTATTAAAGGGTCAATGCCATATGTCTTTTTTTTTATTGGTTATTGTACCACATCATCCGCGAGTGTATGTCACTCACTCTCTATTTTTAATTGATTGTCAGAAAATGTTTTATAGGAATATATTTTAACTAATAAAGGTGTTCAATTGAAACAAACCTTAGATAAGGTGTTTAAGTGAATTATGCGGACAACATTAAGGGGCTGAGAATGACTTAGACCTTTAATCAAATATTGCTTAACTTGATTATTTGTTTTGGTAGTTTAAATTATTGTTTTAATTTTAAAAAAATACTATTAAAAGTTTGGACACCCTTAATGAAATTTTTGGCCACGCCACTGACCTCCTCCCCTAACATTTTGCTATTATTCATAACTAAACAAACTATAGCTATAGAGTGCCTAATGTTTGCTATTTTTAAAAGTTTTCCTAATTAAATATAGGACAAACAATACAAATCTCACTAATTTAGTTGATAATTACTTTTTTTGGTACCACAGATACATATTATCTATATAGGCATAAATCAATGATGAAATCAAAATTTTAATAAATTTGAATATATGTTTTATCGCAATTATCAATAAGTTGTTAGATAGAATTGATATATATATATGCTGTGAATGCATATTTAATCAGATAATTTTTCTTTTTCAAAATATACTTTTTTTGTTGTGATAGTGATGGATATCAGTCAAAGGTATGAACTCCAAGTCAAGCCGATACATACTGAATAATTTTTTGAGTTTATGTGAATATTAAAATATGTGCAAATATTTTATATGATTATTTGTAATATTTTACTAAGTTTTAGTATATTTTGACATGTATTAATATTTGAAGAAGTCTTTTAGGGGCCTCACCAAAAGCAATCTATGTGATCGCGTAAACACTATTTTTTATGCACAAAATTAAGAATTTTCTTTATTGATAATGTAGTTTGAGTCATTAAGAGGAGAGGATTTATAATATTATATACATTTTTCTTATTATAAGAATAAATAAATTTCTTGACAAATGTGTTCTATATACATATAAAATTATATAATATATTATTTTTAAAATAATATTACTATTATAAACAAAATTTTGAATAAAAAATTATACTTAAAAAATTAAGATTTGAATTGTGTGGATATAGTCAATATAAATCGTTATATGATACATATTTTTAGAGTTGAATATATCTAGCTGAGATAAAAAATACATATTTTAAATTATTATTTACTTTATATTTATCATTTTTAGCATGAATTTTATAAATTATATTAAATAATTGTAAATTTAATTTTGTGTGAAAAATAAAAAATTCAAAATTATAACATATTAAAGATAAAAATTATAAGAGAAAATAAACAGACAAGAAAGGATTAAATTCAATATAATAAATAATATATAACTGTTTCGTGCGTATAACAATTCCAATTTTGTTTGGTTTTGATTCCCAATTTGTTTTAAACTCTAGTTATTTTATTTGAGATTTTCTATCGCTATAAATAGTCCATAGAAATAACTATATAATCAAACTTTATAAGAAAAAAAATATACCGAAGGATCAGATATAAAACCGCTAAATGAAAAACATTTAGGTCCTAAATATTATTATTAAATATTTGGTGCCTAAATGCTGAAAAACAAAAACCAAAAGGACCAAAAAGGAAAATAAGTAGAATTTCAAGAAACAGTATCAGTAATAGGTTACAAAATATATATATGAAGCAAAATCTTGAAAAGTGGACATGTTAACTGTTGCTAAGAAATTGAGTTCAATATATATGAGACTAGTTTTGCCTACACCTTCTTCATCGACTTTTTTATCATTTGGTTCATCAGTTTCTGTTTTCTCACCGCCTCGTGGCACCCAATTCTTGCGTTTAAATTTTCGATTCAGGTTTGTTTTCTGGTCGTTTTTTGATTTTGTTTTATCAGTTTGAAGTTTGTTGTGTTTTAGTATATTAAAGTTTGGATTTTGGATTGTGGGTGTTTCATGTTTTTGCTTAATATTAGTATTTGAGGTGTGTTGTGTTTCAGTAGTTCAAATTTTGGATTGTGGGTGTTTAAAGTTTTTGCTTAATATTAGTTAATAATCAGTGTGACTGTAGTTTATTTGAAGTGCTTTGTGTTTCAGTAGTTCAAAGTTTGGATTTTGGATTGTGGGTGTTTTAAGTTTTTTGCTTAATATTAGTTAATACTTATAATAATCAGTGTGAATATAATTTTATTTGAAGTGATTTGTGTTTCAATAGTTCAAAGTTTGGATTTTGGATTGTGGGTGTTTGAGCTTTTTGCTTAATATTAGTTAATAATCAGTGTGACTGTAATTTATTTGAAGTGATTTGTGTTTCAGTAGTTCAAAGTTGGGATTTTGGATTGTGGGTGTTTTAAGTTTTTGCTTAATATTAGTTAATACTTGTAATAATCAGTGTTACTGTAATTTATTTGAAGTGATTTGTGTTTCAATATTCAAAGTTTGGATTTTGGATTTTGGATTGTGGGTGTTTAAGCTTTTTGCTAAATATTAGTTAATACTCATAATAATCAGTGTGAGTGTAATTTATTTGAAGTGATTTGTGTTTCAATAGTTCAAAGTTGGGATTTTGGATTGTGGGTGTTTAAGCTTTTTGCTTAATATTAGTTAATAATCAGTGTGACTGTAATCTTATTTGAAGTGATTTGTGTTTCAGTAGTTCAAAGTTTGAATTTTGGATTGTGGGTGTTTCATTAATATTAGTTAATAATCAGTGTGACTGTAGTTTATTTGAAGTGATTTGTGTTTCAATATTCAAAGTTGGGATTTTGGATTTTGGATTGTGGGTGTTTAAACTTTTTGCTTAATATTAGTTAATACTCATAATAGTCAGTGTGAATGTAATTTTATTTGATGTGATTTGTGTTTCAGTAGTTTAAAGTTTGGATTTTGGATTGTGGGTGTTTAAGCTTTTTGCTTAATATTAGTTAATACTCATAACAATCAGTGTGACTGTAATTTTTTTGAAGTGATTTGTGTTTCAGTAGTTGAAAATTTGGATTTTGGATTGTGGGTCTTTAAGCTTTTTGCTTAATATTAATTATTATTCGTTATAATCAGTGTGAATGTAATTTACTTGAAGTGATTTGTGTTGCAGTAGTTCAAAGTTTGGATTTTGGATTGTGGGTGTTTAGGCTTTTTGCTGAATATTAGTTAATACTTGTAATAATCGGTGTGACTGTAATTTTATTTGAAGTGATTTGTGTTTCAGTAGTTCAAAGTTTGGATTTTGGATTGTGCGTGTCTAGAAGTTATTTGCTTATTAGTACTATCAATTAATCATGTGTTTTTGTTTTTGTCGAGTTCTTGGTTCTTTAAGTTTTTTTGCTTATTAGTATCAATTTATTATTGTGTTTGTTTTGGTGCTTTGATGAATGAACAAAAAGTGTCTTTTTTAACGGTTCAATATCTTTTTTCTTTTTATGAAGCATTGCATATAGTTTTAACATGGCACGAGTAGGCTGAGTTTTATCGTTCGAGTTGATATGCAAAAAGTGTTTTTTTTAATGGTTCAAAATATCTTTTTTTATGAAGCATTACATATAGTTTTAACATGGCACGAGTAGGCTGAGTTTTATCGTTCGAGTTGATATGCAATCCCTTGCATGATGAAAATACAGATGGATGTATAAACTTTACAGGCTGTTGAAATGTCCGAATTTAATTTGTGGTACTTTATGTTGTGACTGTTAAAACAGAACGATGGCGTCTCATGTTGTTGGATATCCTCGTATGGGGCCCAAGAGAGAGCTTAAGTTTGCGTTGGAATCATTTTGGGATGGGAAGAGCAATTCTGAGGATTTGGAGAAAGTGGCAGCTGATCTTAGGTTATCTATTTGGAAGCAGATGGCTGATGCTGGCATTAAATATATTCCAAGCAACACCTTCTCGTATTATGACCAAGTTTTGGACACAACTGCTATGCTAGGTGCAGTTCCACCAAGATACGGTTGGAATGGTGGTGAGATTGGTTTTGATGTCTACTTCCCAATGGCTAGGGGAAACGCCTCTGTACCTGCCATGGAAATGACAAAATGGTTTGACACCAACTAGTAAGTGATGACATTTCATTCAAATGTTCAACAGTGTAGTGAGCTTTGAGATCTGTTGAATCTTACTGTTTATATGGGATTCTTGTTCTTGGATGCAGCCACTATATTGTTCCTGAATTAGGTCCAGATGTTAAGTTTTCCTATGCGTCTCACAAGGCAGTTAGTGAATATAAGGAAGCTAAATCTGTAAGTTTATGGCTCATACTAAAATAATTTTTTTCCTTCTTATTGCAGAAGTATATCAAATTTAAATGGTAGAAGTCACATGTCAACTGTATTAACTGAATCTTTTAGAATTCGTTGGTGTTCTGATATTGATCAACGCTTTGATTTTGTAGCTCGGCATTGACACAGTCCCTGTCCTCGTAGGTCCAGTTTCCTTCCTCTTGTTATCAAAAGCAGCAAAAGGTGTTGAAAAGTCGTTTCCTCTTCTATCACTGATTGAAAAGATTCTTCCAGTTTACAAGTAAGAGCAGACCAATTCTCAATTCTGTAGTTCAGTCCTGTATACTATCTAAAACGTTCACTTATCGGAACTGGCTAATATCTTTCTGCTCGTTCAGGGAAGTCATTGCTGAACTGAAGGCAGCTGGTGCTAGTTGGATTCAGTTTGATGAGCCTACTCTTGTTAAGGATCTTGATTCTCATCAATTGCAAGCATTTTCTCATGCCTACTCAGAATTAGAGTCACCGCTTTCCGGATTAAATGTCCTCATTGAGACATATTTTGCTGATGTTCCTGCTGAAGCTTTCAAAACAGTGACTTCTTTAAAATGTGTTACTGCACTGGGGTTTGATCTAGTTCGTGGATCAAAGAATCTTGATTTGATCAAGAGTGGTTTTCCTTCAGAAAAGTATCTATTTGCTGGAGTAGTTGATGGGAGGAATATTTGGGCTAATGATCTTGCTGCTTCTCTCAGTACCTTGCAAGCTCTTGAGAACGTGGTCGGAAAAGGTGATTGGCTGTGACTACACTTTATTACACTGAATAGCAAAATCTGAGTACACATCATATTCCTCAAGAAGCCTAAAATTTAATAATAATTTTTTTTCTATTCTAGCTTTTCATTAGTAAATTTAACGGCATAGAAAAATATGCTGCATTCTTTACCCTGTGCTGAGTAGGCACCGTTCGTCTGCATTCTTGACACTATTGGGCATTTGTTTTCTTCAGACAAGCTTGTGGTCTCCACCTCTTGCTCGCTTCTCCACACTGCAGTTGATTTAGTGAATGAAACTAAGTTGGATGAAGAAATTAAGTCATGGCTTGCATTTGCTGCACAAAAATTGGTTGAAGTTAACGCGTTGGCAAAGGCGTTGGCTGGACAAAAAGACGAGGTACCTTGACATATTTTTGTTAATCATCTACGTGGAAAATGAATCAGGCAAATATAAATCTAGAACATGTGATATTTAAACAGTAATGAATCTTTCAATCGTAATACTGGTCATATTCGATGAAGTTTAGCCATGCTGTATTGCTGAGCACTTAAATTTTAGTGTTTATGATGTTAAATGGATCTTTGTACATTATAAATGTGTGTACCTTGATAGATCTCTTTACCAGCAACTGAGTTTCATATCATTATCCAAAACTCGGTTGATATTGCCCTTAGCTGCTGCTGTTTCTGTCGGTAGGCATTCTTCTCTGCTAATGCTGCAGCTCGTACGTCCAGAAAATCCTCTCCCAGAGTGACCAACGGGGCTGTGCAGAAGGCTGTAAGTATACTTGGGTGTTTTATATCCATCTTATTATAGTTTTAGCTCTTGTGTGTTATCAACTTATAATCCGCCTTTCATGTTCAGGCTGCTGCGTTGAAGGGCTCTGATCATCGCAGAGCGACAACTGTAAGTGCGAGGTTGGAAGCTCAACAGAAGAAGCTGAGTCTTCCATCTCTTCCAACCACTACCATCGGTTCTTTCCCTCAGACATTGGAGCTTAGAAAAGTTCGACGAGAGTACAAGGCTAACAAGTTAACTATCTACTTCTGCAGTTATTCTGTTAGTATATTGTGGTTTATGCCTGCATATTAATTTTTCCATCCGACTATTGAAGGATCTCGGAGGAAGATTATGTCAAATATATTACGGAGGAAATCAGCAAAGTAGTCAAACTCCAGGAGGATCTAGACATTGATGTTCTTGTGCACGGAGAGCCAGAGGTGAGATACATCAGTCATGTTTAATTGTCTGTAAGGTTATGCCGAAGAAGCTGAGAACCCTAACATTTCATCATCAAAATGCAGAGAAACGATATGGTCGAGTATTTTGGGGAGCAATTATCTGGTTTTGCTTTTACAGCCAATGGATGGGTTCAATCTTATGGATCTCGCTGTGTTAAGCCACCAATAATCTACGGTGATGTCAGTCGCCCAAAACCAATGACTGTCTTCTGGTCTTCACGAGCACAGAGCATGAGCAAGCGTCCAATGAAGGGAATGCTTACAGGACCTGTTACCATTTTAAATTGGTCTTTTGTTAGAGATGACCAGCCAAGGTTCGAAATATTAAGCTTCAACACAGTATCATATCTTTCTTAATCTTGCACACATGTAAACGGATTTCTTGTTGCTTTTAGATTTGAGACTTGCTACCAAATAGCTTTGGCTATTAAGGATGAGGTTGAAGATCTCGAGAAGGCTGGCATTAATGTCATTCAGATTGATGAAGCTGCTTTAAGAGAGGGTTTACCTCTTAGAAAATCCGAGGAAGCTTTCTACTTGAACTGGGCTGTACATTCATTCAGGATTACCAACTGTGGTGTTCAAGACACTACCCAGGTCTGTAACTTACTAAATGAATATAATTATGTGTCTGAAGCCTATTGTGCTTATCTACTTCTTCAAAATTTCCCCCCTAATGTTTACCAACATGTCCAATGTCCAACAATATTGCAACGATGGGATCGGAAGATTCATAAGCAACTTCTGATGTGTGGAATTGGTGTCCGGTAAAACTAATAGCTATCCGGTAAAACTAAAAGCTAGGTAGAATTGAGAGGCATTTTGTGTTATCGGGGAAAGTTTTTTTCTTTGCCCCCGGGGGCATTGGCTCAGTGGTATGGGTTACGCATACTTCACTAGTTCAAACCCTGCCGTGGGCACAAGTCTGGATTTAAGCGGAAAGGGGTAGAGGGGCGAGCTGGCCATGAAGGATTTCTTGGTTATACTAAATGTGGCATTTTTCTTTTTGTTTTGACAGATTCACACTCACATGTGCTATTCAAACTTCAACGACATCATCCATTCAATTATCGACATGGATGCTGACGTTATCACCATCGAGAACTCCAGGTCTGACGAGAAACTTCTTTCTGTGTTCCGCGAGGGAGTGAAGTATGGTGCTGGCATTGGCCCCGGAGTATACGACATCCATTCACAAAGGATTCCATCAACAGAAGAAATAGCTGACAGAATCAGCAAGATGCTTGCAGTCCTTGATACCAACATCCTCTGGGTTAACCCCGACTGTGGCCTCAAAACGCGCAAGTATACTGAAGTTAAGCCTGCACTCAGCAACATGGTAGCAGCTGCTAAGCTTCTCCGCAACCAGTTGGCCAGCACGAAGTGAGCTTGACTTACCATAGTTGATACAACGTGACGTTTGAAATTGCCATGGCTGTTTGTTGCAGAGAAATAATATGTAGGTTTCTGAGTTACTAGCCAAATTATCTGAGGTTTGCTATTTAGCTCCTTTTTTCATCATTGCTTCTTGTATTTACCCTAATAGAAGTAAGAAAAATAAATTTCACAAGTGACATTCGGTTTTGATGGTGCCCTCCCACCGTTCGACACACCTCATCTTCATTCTGATCGTCACCTTGTAGCCCGTATTCCCCACCACTCTATCTCTCATCGTATTTAGATTATATATAAATATATACTTTTGTATCTAGGGATGTGACCTAATGGTCAATAATTTGGGTAGACAACAATGAGGTCACATGTTTAAATTTCAAGATAGGCAAAAATGGTAGGAGATACCGACTTGTCCTACCCTAAGTGGATAGAGTTACTTAATAGTCAAGGTGGTTCAAACATTACGATTATAAAAAACTAAAGTGATTGAATGAATAACTAAACAATAATCTTATCAAACTATATACTTATATGAGTCCTTTACTTCCATTTTTTTTTATTTTGTTAAACTCTATATGGATTTATTGTAATTTTTTTTCTTTTTCATTTAATTGTATTTTCTTTAAACTAACAATAATAATTTTTTGGGAAAATTACGCGGATAAGTAAATTTATACTATTTAATTACTCATCATAGCTATAGTTTGCTATAATTACGACTTGCGACTAATATTATATATTAATTACGTGGGTTGACTTTGAGTTTGTATAACTAGTTATGTTTGTATATGTATAATTCGTCAGGATATACAAATAAATATGTATAATATACAATTTTTTAGCCTTTATAAATATACAATTCACCTCTCTCCTCCCTCTCTCAATCTCGCTCGCCTCTCTCTTTTCTCTCACAATCTCGCTCGCCTCTCACCTCCTTTTACCAATCTCGCTTGCCATCTTTACAAATGTATATGTATAATATACAGTTATATACAATTATATACATATACAATTCACCTCTCTATCACTCTCTGCCCTCTCTCGCTCGCCTCTCTCGATCTCGCTCACCTCTCTCCTCTCTCTCCCAGTCTCACTCGCCTCTCTCCTCCCTCTCTCAATCTCTCTTGCCATATATACAATAACATATGTATAATATACAATTATCTAACCAATATATATATACAGGTCACCTTTCTCCACTCTTTTCCTCCTCTCTCCTCTCTCTCCCAGTCTCGCTCGCCTCTCTCCTCCAAATAGCATGTAGCTACAAATTGTAATTATCAAACTATAGCTATGGAGGGTAATTAATTATTTTTAAGTAGCTATATGTGAAAGTTTTCCTAATTTTTTTAACACCGTGAAAATTACAGCGTGGCGAAGTACGCGCTACGTGGCAAATGACTTGTCCTAATCTGATTCATGAAATTATTTATATTTCATGAGCAATTTCACATCGTTTGATTACTTTAATGTTATAAAAAAATAAAATATTTTACAAAATTAATATTACAATGAGATCAGTAGTTCAGATAGAAATTAACACATGTTGAAAGTGAATGCAAATAGTACATTCACAATATCAGCTTTGCAACAGTACTTTTTTGTTCATCCTTTGTAATAGTACTAAAACATGGACCACCAGTGCAACAGCCTTAACCAGGGATCACGGGTTCGAACCTGAGTATGAAAAAGTCCTTGGAATAAAACGCTTCACACCGCGAATTCGGAATAGTTAAGTTCCAATGTAGGTACCCCAAATGGAGCCCTATACGACATGAATCTGGAATAGTTGGGTTCTGATGCGGTACCCAAATGGAGCCCTACACAGCGCAAATCTGGATTAGTTGAGTTCCAATGAAGGTACCCCAAATGGAGCCCTACACAACACGAATCTGGAATAGTTGGCTTCCAATGCAGGTACCCCCAATGCAGTCCTACACGGCGCGAATCTGGAATAGTTGGGTTTCCAATGCGGTACCCCATATGGAGCCCTATACGGCGTGAATCTGGAATAGTTGGTTTTTCATGCGGGTATCCAAAATGGAGCCTTACACGACACAAATCTATAATAGTTGGGTTTCCAATGCGGGTACCCCAAATGAAACCCTACACTACACGAATTTAGAATAGTCGGGTTCCAATGCGGGTACCTCAAATGGAGTCCTACACTGTGCAAATCTGGAATAATTAGGTTTCAATGCGGATATCAGACACCAAATAGAAAACAGAAAGAAGAAAGATAGTACTAGAACATGCAGAAGATCATGGGGTTGGGGTGGGGTGGGGGGTCAAGATTCTCAATGCTCAATGCATGAACCATGAGGCAAACTTGTGTGTGTGTGTGGTGGGGGTAGGGTGGGGTGGGGTGGGGGGGCATTTTTATGTGTACATATAGTAATGAAACTTGAAAGCAAAAAACAACTTAGAAAGCAGAGAAAAAAATTATGTACAAGTCAAAGCTGCAAGAATTGTGTCATAGCAAGAAATGGGCACTACCTCAATATTGTTGTATGAGAGATGGAGCAGATCATAATCCAAAATTCAAAGCTTCTGTTGTTGTCAACGGCATCAATTTCGACTCTCTACCTTTGCGTAAATCATCAAAAGAAGCACATAATGAAGCTGCTAAGTTTGCTTTCCTTCACTTTACTAATGGTATATATATATTTATACATATGAAGTATCTCTTAAAGATCATGTTTATAAGTGTTTATTGTTTATTATGTTGGTTCTTATTTACATGTTACTCTTCAAAAATGTTGTTCGCGTCAGTGTTGGATCCTCCAAAAAAGATCCGACTTGCACCTGTTGGCATTTTTGACGAGTTCGAACTACCTAGTGTTCACATAGAAGCTCTGGTTTTAGACTTTTCTTTGACTTTTTCTCTTGATTTTGTGAACTCAAATAGTCAAATCTGGTCTGTAGTTATTTCTTTTTTCAAGTTTGTTATACATAAATTAATTGGCTAGAGAATAATATGGATTGAATTTGTATAATAAACTTTTTGCAAAGTAGTATTTAAACAAATTGTTGAAGTAAATTACATATTTTTTCTATGTATTAATAGGTGGTTCACTTCCTACTGCAGAAGATACCGTACCAACAAAAGTTGATGGAGAATGCGAAAATCTGCAGGATAGAAGTACTTCTGAGATCAAGAAAGGTGAAAAGTCTAAGATAATCTTTTCGATACATTCGATTATAGTTTGGTCTTTTGAGATATCGGTGTCATTACCATTGCGATAGCTGTTTAGTTATCTATGAATCCTTCATTTCTTTTTGAAACTTTTTCTTTATGTTCTAAAACATTTCTTAACCTGTAATTTCCTTTTAGGTGGTTCACTTCCAACAATAGAAGATAGTGGACTAACGAAAACCGAGGAAGCATGTCAACATCTGCAGGATCATCGTAATACTTCAGAGATCAAGCAAGGTGAAGAACTTGCGACTGTTTGCTGTTCCATTTGATAAATAATACACTTCAGTTTTGTTGTTGTTGAGATTTTGGTGTCATTACCGTTCGTCTTAAATGTCTAAGTGAGGTTGTTTTTGTTACAGAAGATTCTCATTATCAGTACAAGAAGAAGCTGCAGATGTATGCAAAAAGGAAAAATCTCGGTGTACCTGTGTACTGCAACAAAAAGATGAGTTCAGCTCAAGGTCTTTATTTCGAGGCAACTGTGACAGTGGCTGGTGAATTGTTCAAAAATCCCGGAGCATACAAGAGTTCAGAGGAAGCAGAAGAATCTGTTGCACAGTTTGCACTAATGAAACTCGTAACCGTTGACTTAGAAAAGGTATAGTCCCTTGTTATCTGAGTATATGTCCTATATGCACCGTCTATGATAAGCGTTTCTTCAAAATGCTTACACTGTCGGTGTATGTAACTTGAATTCTAGCCAGGTCGTCAATCCATCTTGTTTGCTGCAAATGTGTTAATTTTCGTTTTGGCAACTGGCACGGAAGCTTTCTCTTTTGTTCATTTTATAATCTTCGTTGCAGAGTAATACTGGCAGCTACAAGAGTTTCCTGCAAGAACTAGCACAACAAGAAGAAATTTGCTTGCCTAGATATAAAACAATCGGGGCCGGTGAGCCTCACAATCTGACATTCTTCGCAAGTGTAGAAATTGAAGCAGAAATCTTTCACGGGGATGGCGCAAAGTCCAAGAAACAGGCAGAAGAAAACGCTGCTAAGGTTGCTTATACAGCTTTAACAAAATGTAAGTATTCTTCTTCTACCTTCTGTATACGTGAGCCAATCGAACATTATAGAAAGGGAAAGTCATGGATATATACCATTCGGCCAACTAGTTTACCTCCGTTCAGTCTAACAGCTATTTGTCTTGAAAGACTAGTGAAAATTTTACTGTTCTACAGTATTTCGATGTTTTTTCCATTTTCAGGCAAATCCATATATGCTGGTAATCCTTCAACTGTTTCCGCGGAGTCGGAAGGTGAAATCGTCAAAACTGAACGTATCATGGAATCACTGTCCATTTTCATTAGTGAAGAAAAATTCAGAGGTCTGTCTCATAGTTTTTACCTTATACTTGTTCCGACTAATGTCATCGTCTTATTATTACTGTTCTGATTCAACTAAAATTCATGCCTTTGACAGATGAAGAGGAGATAGTTTACTCTAAAAGTACATCTCCAAAGTCCATAGGTGCTGATATAGTTAATGCCTCTTCACTTACGCTTGGCGTCCAAGAGCTCAGTGTCAATGAGAAAACCCCTTCTTCGGTGGAATCATTGCTCCATTTGCCTAGTAAAACTACGCCATCCAAATCTCCTACTGTCTCGAATGCAGACTCTAGTGCGAGGAGGACTGCAGAAACCGAAAGTTACCTCCTTTCCAACAGGATCAGAGTTTACAAATCCATTCCAGACGGGGTCCTCCCCACGGGTACTACTGTACTTCCTATTGCTGAAGATAAGTGGTCTGTTGTGAGATTGGAATTCCTCACTGAGAAGTGTGGCTAATTATTATGTACTATTTACAGTAGAAGCATGCTAGTTACGTTTATCGTTCTCTTATACAAAGAGGCTGAACTAAATCAACGATGACTATAGCTACTATCTACTTAAAGAACTTGTATTAAGTGTTTTATTTTCTGAAACATTGAAGTGTTTGTGGAAGTTAAATGGTGCTATTCCGAACTTATCATGCTATTCCTTTCTCTTTTTCCCGCCCCTTCGATGTTGTCTTTATCCTGTTTAGTTGCTGTTTCTGCAGGATTAGATGAACAAAGTGTTCTTTACCATGTTATCTATTCTTTCTACAGTCGTACTGGTATAACGTTCCAATGAAAGAGTTGATGGTCAAAAACACACTTCAACTATCGATATTTTGCAAGTTCAACACTCGAACTATCAGTTGTTTTCTTTTTCTATATCATCATCAGAACAACTGATAGTTGTGTGAAACTCGCGAAAAACTGATAGTTCAGATATGTTTGTGGTAGTTAACTCAATGGAAAATGACAATTATTAAAAGATCTGTTTAGTTGCTGCTCGACCGGGCAAGCGGAGGTGAGTGCAGCCTATATACAAAGAGTCCAAATGATTCAAACCTTTAGTGAACACACATGAAAAATGCAAATCATTTCATCTCATTATCACTTATTATATATTCAAATGATGATTTTATGATTCATAACAAATTGATTTGAGTACAGTTTAGAAAGGAAAGTTTAATGAGATCTTTCGTTGGCGATATAGAGGCTGATTCCAAGAACCAACAGACTAACAAGAGTCATTTGAATCACTTTACTTGGTTTCTTCAGGTTTGCAACCAAACAACTGACGTTTTCGGATGCTTCATCATCTGTATCATCATCAGTCGATTCACTATCGGATTCACTGGAATGAGAAGAACTACTCGAACTACTATCATGTGATGGTAGCTTTTTCTCTTCTGTTTGCTCACTTGTTTTAGGACTAGTTTCCTTTGGTTCTTCTTTAGCAGGCGTATCAACATCAGCGTTGTCCTGTTTACCAAATTCGTCTCGTAGAGTAGTCTTCTGTCTTTTAGCTGCAGGGGTATTCTCAGCCAATGTAGCTGACAATTCCTTCTCCTTTTCCACTTTTGGTATCAGTTTTGGTTGTTTAACATGAAGAATTCCGTTTTCAAACTTCGCGCTGATTTTGCTTCTGTCACAGTTTTCTGCAACAGGAAACTCATTCAGAAACCTCTGCCATTTAGTCGGACCAATTGGCCGTTGGCCGCTGATCTTCAGAGTTCCTGTGCTGGTAAGTACAACTTTCAGCTGTTCCTTCTTGAAACCTGTGTAATTTCAATGTTTATTAGTCTGTAACTGTTATGCCATATGATTTAGGGAATAAGTTACAATCTGCTTATACGGTTTTGGACAATCTTTATTTCACGAGTTAGCCTCAACGTCCATAATCATATATGACATTAATCGTATTAGCCATGAAATTTATATATAAAAAAAAAACGTAACAATAATCGTGTGTGATGTGAATATACACAAGTGATTTGCATGCAACATTTTGGTTCGAGGTGAATCCAGAACTTAGAGTCAATAGATTATGTGTCGATTTAACGCTCACACAATAGCTTATATCGGATTCATGTCTAGTCTAGATACGCCACACGACACCGATGGGATGAGGAGGGAAAAACAGATAATAATAATCAATGACTTAAATGAAAATTACCATGAAGATTAATGTGAATTGTGTCAAAGTTTTCTTCATGAACCTTCTTTGATGATGGCACAAAATCTTCATATACTTGAGTTGGTGTAGCTCCCTTTGAATTCATATTGTATCTTTCTTTTTCTCTTTTTTTTTTTTGTTAATATGTAATCTTTTCTTGTTGATGAAAATGATTAAAGTTTGAAGTATATATATATACTTAGAAATATTCACAAGAAAACTTTTTTTTCTTTTTTGTGTTTTCTTTCAAGATACATATTCCTTTAACAAACCTTTTCTTTAAGCTAGACAAAGTTTTCTTGTACATGAAAAAGAACTCCTAAATAGGGAACCTAAAAGTTTAGGTACAAAGTTTTGAGGCTCAAAAGTTTAATAATTTCTAATAGGGGATATGGAAAGTCTATAATACAAAAGAATGGAGAATATACCCTTTCTTTTTAATAAGATATGAAAGTTTACGAGGGTTCTATTATCCCGATGTAGTGTTTAAGTGACATGGTAAAAGGTAAATATAGTATATTATGGGAGGTTAGTTGGTTTCTTGAGTCCTCTCTTAAGTTACTGAGTTCTAAATTAATAATTTGTACGTATCAAATAATACAAGGTTCGGACAAAAGCTACTAGCTAGGTTTTGTCGAATTCGTACCTTCTACACTACCTCCGCCTTTGCACACATGTTTCAAGAATCATACTCTAATGTGCTACATGATACACTTATTGCACACATGAATATACCTTTTTCATAAGGTTTGACATGCATTTTTCATGAGTATGGGTAGATATATTTAAGCGAAAAAAGGGCAAATATACCCCTGAACTATCGTAAATGGTATGCAGATACCCTTCGTCATACTCTAGGGACATCGGTGCCCCTGTCGTCCAAAAACTAGAGCGTATATGCCCTTCACTCTAACGAAAGACTAAATAGGAACACGTGACACAATCTTATCCATCGATCCAATATCAGGTCGGTGGATAAGATTATGACACGTGTATGTCCGTTAGTAGAAAGGGTACATATGCTCTAGTTTTTGGACTGCAGGGGCACCAATGTCTTTAAAGTATGACGGAGGATATCTGCATACCGTTTACGATAGTTCAGAGGTATATTTGTCTTTTTTCCCTATATTTAATCAGTTCGCTCAGTCAGAGTGAAGGCATCGAGTGTTGTGTCACTTCTCACCCCAGATTTGGGGTGAGACAAAACAATACTCAAAGAGCAATAGAAAAGTAGGAGCCATTTTAATTTGTCCTTTTTTTTTCCAAAGCTTATCATGTAATGTATTTGAAATGAACTTTTTAGCACTAAGAATTATCAGCATTGCATATGTAAAGTCAATTGGTTCTTGTTGTGAGTTGAATGTAAGCTGAACTCTCTTTTCGCTTAGTTATTACTACGGAAAGCTACTTATACCAAGGTAAACTTCATATATGGTCACGTAACGATCACTTTTTCTTTTCACACAACACAAAAATCACACGACCTGAAAATACTAACTGTCCGGTGGATAACTCATTTTTTTTCTCTTGTTGCACATGATTTTCGATTAGAAATCTAATGAAAAATGATCATCAGCAGATCCTATTTAGTGTAGTATGAATGGTTGGCTATGGTAGGTTTGAAGAGCGGTAGAGGTAGGCTGAAGTTCGTATTAGGAAGAGCTGATTAGACTGGACATACACACCTATAGTTTATCGAGGACATGACTCTAAATAGGAGGATATGGGGGTCGAGGATGAGGGTGGAAGGGCTTTAGTAGGTAGTCGAGCGTTATCTAGTTTCCTTTATCAGTATTATTATTATTACTATCTTATTGCTCGATTTTATTATTACACGTTGTTTACTTTGCTTCGGTTATCGTATTACTTCCTGTTGTTATTTTCCTTTCTCCATTACTTTCTGTATGACTTCTTCACCACTGTATTTCCTTCTATTAGTGACTTTGATATGCTTTACTTGAGCCGAAAGTCTATCAGAACAGAAACGACCTCTCTACTATCTTCACAGGGTAGATGTCACGTTGCATGCACATCACCCTCCAGACTTGGAAACAACCTCTCTACGACCTTCACAAGGTAGGGGTAAGACTACGTACACAACACACTCAGACCCCAATCTGGAATTACACTTAGAGATAAAAAACCAATATGCAACTTAATTAGCAGTTATAATGGTTTTAAGATTCATAACAACTTCATAGATTACATACAGTTTATCATTTGCTAGTTATTATATTCAACCATAGAAACATCCCAACAGATTTTTGCCTTCTCATTCTTCAACGCCGTTTGCAGAGTTCATCACGTTGGCAACATAGAGTCCAATGCCAAGAACTGAAAGAGCAACAAGAATCATTTTCATCACCTTCCTTGTCTTCTTCATGTTTGCAGCCAAACAACTCACTTTTCCGATTGTTTCATCATCTGTCCACTCACTGTAAGAACTACTACTTGAACTACTTTTACCTTCTGTTTGCTCACTGTTTTTAGGACTATTGGTCTTTGGTTCTTCTTTAGAACAGGTATTAGTACCAGCATTGTCCTGTTTACTAAACTCGTCTCGTAAAGTTGTAGTCTGTCTATTTGCTGCAGGGGTGTTTTCAGCTAATGTAGCTATCAATTTGTTGTCCTTTTTCTCTGATGAAGTTATCATTTTTGGCTGTATAACATGAAGAATTCCGTTTTCTAACTTTGCGCTGATTTTGCTTCTGTCGCAGTTTACTGCAACAGGAAACTCCTTCTGAAATCTCCGCCACTTGTTCGACTTCCCAACTGGCCTTTGTCCACTGATCTTCAGAGTTCCTGTTTTGTTCAGTTCAACCCTCAGCTCTTCCTTCTTGAAACCTGTGGAATTTCAATGTTTAAGGTTAACTAACAAAAACAATGAAATGAATAGTACATGAATACTACAGTTGCACGGCTTTAAAACACGTCACTAGAGTCTTAAATGCATGTTTTTTTCCTTATATATTAAACATCTCTTCTGTGTTACGTCGATATGAGATTTTCCTAGGATGTCACATAATACTAATAGAGGGTGTATGTGACACCGATAGAAGGACTGATAGACTTCTAAGATGACAAAACAAGTTATAGTATGTGTCCTCACTTCGTGTCGATATAAACTATGTAATGACTTAAGAGAAAAAGACCTTGAAGAGTAAGGTGAAGAGTGTCCAAATGCTCTTCTTGAACCAATTTTGTTGATGGAACAAAATCTTCATATACTTGAGTTTGTGTTGAATCCATTTTCTATCTCTTTGCTTTATTTTTGCTAAAATGTGTGATATTTGCTTCAAGGCTTTGTTCTTGTTGATGAAAAGGATTTAAGTTTGTAGTGTATATATATACACTTTAGAAAAATTCACAAGAGAACTTTCTATGTTTTCTTTCTAGATACATATTCCTTATCTAATTAATGGTTCATTACTTTGTTTATAAACCTCTTCTTGTACAATAAAATAATTAAAAAGCACTTAGAAGACCTAAATAAGAAACCTAAAGTGTAGGACCAAAGTTTGAGCTCAAGGGTGTGTTTGGTACGAAAGGAAAATATTTTTCATGGAAATGTTTCTAAAAAAATGAAAAAATAAGTGGTTTTTATCACTTATTTTTTAGCGTTTGATAAATAAAAAGAAAACAGTGTCCAAAGATTATTTAGGTATAATCTAAGAAAACACCACGACAAAGAACACAAAAATACTGTAAGACGAAAAAAAAATACTATAATCATGAGTTGGATCCGAAGTGAAGGATGGGAGTCGGGTCTTGGAGTCGGTAGCCGGTTCCGCAAGTCGAGTTGGATTTCGATCGGGTGTCAAATCGAGTCTAGGTCAGGAGTCGTGTCTTGGCCTTGAAAATCGAGACCCGACTCCCGACCCGAGACCTAGGATTAAGGTTCGACTTTGACCTTAGACATGACTACCCATTAGGGACCGAAATCTTGACCCCGACCCAAGATCCTACTCTCGACTCAGAATCTGACTCGAGACTCGAACTTTGAATTTGACCCTGACACCGAGTGTTGAACATGAATTGCGACCTCAATCCAATTTGGGATCCAAATCCTGACCTAAACCTGAGATGCGACCTCAATCTGGGTTAGGGCTGGGATAGGGAGTTGTGTCCCAAGTCGAGGTCGGGTTTCCAATCGGGTTGTGAAGTTAAAAGAGAGTTTTCTAGAAAGTCATTTTCCTTAAATTTGAAAAAGAAAAAGTCAATTTGAAAAATAGTTTTCAAAACACTTGAATCAATCAAACATGATGATTTAAAAACCTTTTTTGAAAATATTTTTCTTTCATACCGCACACAATCATTTATTTGTCTTACCTTCTTTTTTAGTCTATTTTATTTTTTTAAAAAAGACTTTTTTTTCTTTTGGGCAATTCTTAAATTTCAATATTTTACTTAACATGTTTAAGATTAAACGATATTTTGGTATATCCTAAGTACTCTTTTGTTTAAGGCCATAAGATTCAACAGTTTCCTTTACTTTTTAAACTTCTTGTCAAAACAAAATCCACAAATAAATGGAAATGTAGGTAGAGGCATAGGCGCTACGTAGGGGGAAGGGGGTTCATCTGATCCACATTTGACGGAAAATTACATTGCATATACAATATAATATATAGTAGATGTCGAATTTACTCGACTTCACTTATTTACTCTATCATATTTTTGAATCTCCTTAATGAAAATTTTGGTTCCGCCACAAGGACATCACAATACTAATGCTTTATTCAAATGCTGATTCTTTGTTCAAATAAATTACATTACATTGCATTATCAAACTTTGTAATCACAAATACACAAATAGCTAACTATAATCTCATTCTTTTGCTTTCTTTGGAAACCTCATTACATAGCCACCAATACCAAGAACCACCAATGCAGCCAGAGCTATGTTCATCACTTGCCTTGACACCTTCAACTTTGCAAATATATCACTAGAAGTACGCGTCGTGGTGGCATCATCTTTCATCGATCCGTTTCGTTGAACAACTTGTGTTTGCTCATTGGATTTTGGACTAGTGTTGTTTGGTTTCCCAGCATTGTCTTGTCCACTTGGTTCATCTAGTTTTGTTTTCTTTTTGTCTTGTTTTGGTTCAATATTAGTTGAGGTTGGCAAGTCATTTTCATATTTTTGTGATGAAATTATGAGTTTTGGATGCCTAACATAAAGTATTCCATTTACTAGCCTTGCATTTATTTTACTTTTGTCACAATCTTTTGAAACAGGAATGTCCTTTTGAAAGCTTAAAAATTTATTTACTGGCCTTTGTCCATTTATCTTTAGAATTCCTGTTCTTTTGCATAATTGAATCTTCACTTCCTCTTTCTTGAAACCTGTTAGAATTTTCGATGTTCGTTAGGTGTTTTTAAAAGCGAAAGCGTAAAAAAAACGTCAGAAGGTAAAAGCGAAAATTAAGTGTGAACTTTATCGAAGAAAAAATAGAAATGTAATAATTATATATGAATACGGATACAACATAAAAGTTTTGATTAATTAAAATATTATTAACTTTGTGACTTATAACTGATATAACTATTTATATTCAGATTAGATCCATCTGGTGGGGTAATTTATTAAAGTCATGGATGTGACATTTTTAGAACTACAAAACTAATTTTAGATCACTTTTTTAAAATTTAGTAAATTAAGTTAGTTTGTTAATGAAAAGGGAAAATATATTGTATTTGTTAGATGATGAGAATACATATATATATATATGTATATATAAAAAACACTTTTTAAGAAAGTGATATATCATCTTTAAATTGTAAAATTGAAAGATATATTTACCCATTTTTTCAAAAATAATAATTAAAAAATAGAAATTAGAGACACATAAATTTCATAGCAAGGAGGAGGCAATTATACATGAAAGCCAATGAAAGAAAAAAAAAAGAAATGTAAAGAAAGAAAATGTAACCATTTATAAAACTACTTCTTTCAATTATATATATATACACACACATACACATTGATTATGTATCTATTACATATATTTTGATCATATCGATATATATATATACATACATACACATTGATTATGTATCTATTACATATATTTTGATCATATCGATATATATATATACATACATACACATTGATTATGTATCTACGACGTATATTTTGATCATCTCGATAAATAAATTTGACTGAATTATACGATAACTATCTTGAAAAAAAATAAATGAGATGCACCTGGAAGATTAAGGAGAAGGGTATCATAGTCTTTTCCATGAACCAATTCTGATGTTGGCATAAAATCTTCATGTATTCTTGAGTTGCTACAACAACTACAATTATCTTTATTTCCATTTTCCATGTTTGTTTTCTTCTTAATTTCTCTTTTTGCAAATTTTGTAATATTTTTTTCCTTCTAAATATAGATTTTGTAGGTTATTTTTAGGTTATATATGGACATACTACTTTCTTTGTTTCCTTTCAAATTAAATATTCCTTACACATAGTTGCATGCCATTCTTTATTTAGAAACCTTTGCCAAGTATTGTTTGCTTCTACAAGAAAAAGAAAAAACTAAGAAGAATTCCTAAATAGGAAACAAAGTTGGAAAAATTACGCAAAATGGTAAATATTTAGAGTATATTATGTAATATAGCTATAGCTTTGATTATTTTTAATGTGGTTATAATTTTATGAAATTTTGCTATTTGGTTTTCTAATTATATGAATTCAGTATAATTCGGTTCGGTCCTTGATTGCATAAATTCAGAATCTGTATATGTTTACCCTAATTATTCGTATACGATTTATGAAGAATTCATAATAAATTACCTTGTTTGCATAATGACAAACGAAATGTACAAACTAAGTTCTTAAAAAAATTTCTAAATGTAAATACATAATTTTGTATATATTTACCCTATATATTTGTATATTTACAGACAAAATATACAAACCACAACTCAATTTGTATATACTTGCCATGTTCGTGTCTGAAAGCGAAATATTCAAACGGGCAAGCGAAATATACAAATCACAACCTCCATAGCAAACGAAACTATAACTATAGAGCGCAATTAACAAAACTATAATTATAGAGCCTAATATACAAACCACAACCTTCATAGCAAATGAAACTATAACTATAGAGCGCAATTAACAAAACTATAATTATAGAGCCTTATGTTCATTATTTATGCAATTCATGAAATCTTCTCCATAAAGTTTGGGGCTCAAGTTTTAGGAATTTCCAATTCGAGGAATTTAATTATAGTTTGACACATATATATATATATATATATATGTATGTATATATATATATACACACAACAATAGTAATAACAATAATATATTTAGAATAATTTTATAAAATAAAATTCAAAAAAAATATATGCAGACTTATCACTATCTCAGACATAGAAATGCTTGTGTAAGAAGATTATATAATGCATCAAAATAGGAATATGCACAAATTATAAGGAGTGTTTTTATGATAGTGACCATTAGTGAATTTCTATATTTCTTGATCCTTCTTTATGAATTTTTGAAAAGTTATGTTAATAACTTTTTTTTTTCTGCATGGGAACTTTAGTATTATTTGTAGGAATATATTCTAAATTTAGCATGAGAGAGAAGTTGGAATATAATCTTTCATGTGAAGTGCATGTGATCTCCTTTGTACATCATTTTCTATTTATTTATTTATTTAGTTCATAAAGTATATAAATTGATGCTTTAATCATATTCATTCTTTAATAAAATACAATAATAAAGTGGTTAAAATTAACAAGGGATTGGAGTAGTGGAAAGTGGATGCCTTGGAGAAGTGAATCTAGCATTTTTAATTTTATGTGTTTTAAAATAATCTCTAATTCTTTCTTTTATTTTTTAACAAAAAGGCTTCATATGTGCTCAATAAATATTTTTGGTATATTTAGTAAATTTTTCAATATAATTATAAGATTGTGCTTAAAAGTTTTTTTTTTTTTTGAGAATTTGCTCTAAATACTCTAGATCCATCCTCAAGTCTTAAGATTTTGTGGTCAATTACAAATACAACATATTAGCTATGGATTTAACTGAATTAGGTATATATATATATATATATATTTTGATACGAAATGTGTGTGTAAGTAAAGTTTTAATATCAGGATATTATATTGTAAATTTACGGGGAGAGGTGATTAGATAGAGTTGTATATGATGCAACTTCAGATTTGAGATATGATCTTATATATGAGGGTATGAAAGATACATATTGAAATAGAATGTCAGTATGTATATAGTGGAGTATCGTCTTTTTTTTTTTTTATGGTTTATGCTTGTTCATATTCTTCGATGTACTAACCATATTCTTGTAGTCTTTGCTTATGATATGTATTACCTTATGATATTTATTGTGTTTCGATTATCATATTTTTTTTTAATTATTATTCCTTTCTTATTGGCTTTGCATCATTTCCCTTGATAGTTGCTATTTTTTCTTCATTGTTTTTTTTCCGTACTTGATTTTGCTGCACTTAAATCTAATCGAAAATAACTTTTTTTTCTCCACAAGATAATAATAAAATCTACGTACACTTTATTATCTTCAAATTTCTACAATTTTATGAAATTTTTCACTAAATATATTAGTGTTATATATTTCAAATACATAAATAACTTTACTGATTAACATAAATTTAAGTGTGGCGCCTAATAATGGTTCATTACTCAAGTGGGTACTTATAATTAAACTTCCATAAATATACTGTAATAACAAAATATTTACCATTTATAGCAATAATATTTTTTATCCACTTGATCAGTATTAATTCATTTATAATATAAGTTTAATACATATTACAAAGAACAATTTATTTTTTTACATATAATACAAGTTTTGATGATGTATGATACATTTATCACCCATTTTAATACATTTATAATACAATGTGTCAAATTTTTACCAAACAAACATAATATATTTCAAAAAATAATTATAATTCATATATATTGCATACATAATTCAGTTTTAATTCATCTTGCAGACTTAACATAATATTGCTATAAATGGTAATAAATAAAAAAATATCACTAAAATCAGTAATTATTTATTAAAATGTAATAATTTATGTAATTTTTCCGTATAATTATTGGCTCGATTAAGTAATTGTTAGGGCAAATAAGGGTGGTCCAATAGTACTTCATCTATTCCATCTACTTTTACTTGTTAAATTTAAATTATATATTTTTTAAGAAATAATAATTTACATATATATATATATATATATATATATATATATATTAAATTATGAAAAATAATTTTAAGAAAATAAGTAATTAATATTAAAAAATATTTAAAAGATCCAACTTTCTTTTTACTATATGTTTTGTTGGATTTAGGTGGACAAGAATATAAAAACAGTTATAAAGATTCTTGTTAATATTTGGCTTTAATGAGTGCACACTATATTCATTTATAAAGTTCGATAAGAATAAAATATATGTAAAATTTATTTTTATTTTATAAATATAAAAATATTATTTTTAAGTGACTGATTTAGTTTAACTTTGTGGGTAATTTTTATGGATTTTATCAGCTCCACCTGCTTTTTGTTAATATTTGGCTTTAATAAGTGCACAATATATTCATTTATAAAGTCCGATAAGAATAAAATATACGTAAAATTTATTTTTATTTATAAAATAAAAATAATATTTTTAATAGATTTTTTTGTTTACATAAAATATGTCAAATATTTTGAGTGCTTAGTGTATATTGTGTGATAGTTTAGGAGGTAACGAAAACACACTAGTTAAAATATGAAACTAAAAGTGTGATACAGTAAAGTTTTATTAAATTAATATTTAATAAATTAATAATTTTTCTAAGGTAATATTTTTCTTTGGTTTTCTTGGATCAATGAAAGGATTACCTATTTCGATAAAGATAATAAGATACATATTTTTAGAAGACACATATATAAATAATAAATAGGTTTATTAATAAATTAATAATTCTTTAGAAGTATAAATATATCTTAGATAATTTCGTGAAATATGATTTTATTTTATTTTATTTTTTGTTAAAATTTAAATCTAGTTAAAATTCATCTCTAATCGTTTTATTGCATCCAAAAGTTCTGATATTGTCTTTTCAAATTGCATCATAAAAATTCAGTTGATTGTTTAAGTGCGTTTGATATTACAGTTTGACTAATTTTCAACTAAAACTTTTTATCAGGTCATGGCCGCAAATCTTTTTGAGGTGCACGTGGAATAATTTTTTTTTGTATTCACATAATATTTTACGTATATTTGATTTTTCGTCGTTGATTTTGTGACACTTTTTAAATGAGAAGTCATTTTTATATATAATTTCAAGAAATTTTCTATGTTGTTTATATAATTTATCCTTTTATCATCATACATTGAATTCTTTTAGTAAGATACAAAGAATAATATTTAATTATTATGAAACAGTAAACGTCATGTATAATAAATCTATTTTTATAATGTTATATTGAATTATTGAATTTATTTTACAATAATGGGCAGTGCTGGGCAGGGGTGGGGTAGAGCAGGTTGAGCTTAACCCGCATAATTTTGATCCGCCCGACTCTATATAACATTTTTGTTCATTTTCAACCTGCCCTGTGTAATATTTTTAATATTATTTTTCTAATTAAGATTGATATTAAATATAAAATTCATTTAATACTTTACTTTATATGTATTATCAATTTATTTATTATGTACCTTTTATTTTACAAAATTAGAAGAAAGGCAACAACAACATTTTTTCAATATTAGAAAAAGGAAAAAAAAATAACAATTAAAATTTCAACCCTCTAAAAGAATGTACAATATTGATTCAAATTTGAATATTCAATTTTAATTTAACAAAACAAAAAATATAATTCAATTTTCAATAGATATTTAAACTAGTTTCCCTCTATAAAACAATCTTAAATAGTATATTAACATTTACACTTTGTCGTAATTTGACTCTAAAAACACTTCTTAAAAATAAATTAGTCAAACACAATTTATTTATAAAAAATAATTAACCAAACACAAAATATATATTCTTTTTCGTAACAAAAAAATTATTTTAAAAAAATATTTATAAAAATAAGCAGTTTTTAGCCGATATGTCAAACAGACTCTTTTAAGTCATTAAATATAATAGAGGAAGTAATATTTCATAATTCAAACTTATATTAATTAAGTCACATTTAATTTTACTTTAGATGTATTTTTTATTAATTAAATACACTTATTAATGAAAGAATAAACCAGACAAAAGAAAAATTAAATTATAATGGAAGATTGTGTCATTTTTTTTTTCATGTTTCATAGTAAATGCTTTTTACTACTATTTTGTCATATTCTTCTTCTTACCTTAGTATATAAATGGCCTTTTTATACTAATCTTCAACAATATTCCTCAAGAATTCAAAAGGGGTTAGTAAAAAAGCTTCTGTTTTTACAAATCTTGAATACCCAATTGAAGCCAAGATTGATTAGAACAAAGAAAAAGACAAGATTTTGAGAGTCTTGACACCTTATTTGAAGTTTATAGCTTGAGCCCAGGAACTTGTTTGGAGTGTACAAATGGAGGAAACACTGAAAAATGAAAAATCTTGAATACCCAATTGAAGTCAAGACTGGTCAGTGTATGCTTTTTCAGCCTAAAGAACACATTTTTGCCTTGTTTGAAGTTTATTGCTTGACCCCAGAATCTTGTTTGGAGTGTCTAAATGGAGAAGGCACTGAAAAATGAAAAATCTTGAATAACCCAATTGAAGTCAAGATTGGTTAGTGTATATTTTTCAGCCAAAAAACACAAAAAGATAAGTTTTTTTGTCTTATTTGAAGTTTATTGCTTGACCCCAGAATCTTGTTTGGAGTGTATAGATGGAGAAGGCACTGAAAAAATGAAATCTTTTGAATACTCAATTGAAGTCAAGATTGGTATGTGTGCATTTTTCAGCCAAAAGAACAGAAAAAGACTAAGGTTTTTGGAGTACATTTAATTGAAGTTTGTTGATTGAGAACAGAGTGTTGTTTGGAGATTACAAATGGATGAAACACTGAAAAATGGGATCTTGGTTTTTGCTGTGAATGGAAAAAGATACGAGCTTCCTAGTGTTGACCCTTCAACTACTTTGCTTCAGTTTTTGCGCAGTGAAACTTGCTTCAAAAGTCCTAAGTTAGGCTGTGGTGAAGGTAATACTTTTTCCTCTCTCCTTGTGTACATATGTGTAGAGGCGAATTTAGAATTTTAACTCGCTAGGTTCAACTTTTAAGATTCTTAGCATTTGAACTGGTTTGACTTGTGAAACTTATGAGTTCAAAATTTGAATATTTAGTTGGGCTATGTGTAGTTGTTCAATTATATGTTTGTTTTGGTGCAAAGTGCATAGTAAATGCTGAAAGCTTTGGATTTGATATTGGTGTTTTTCTTCTAATGTGTTGGCTCCTTTCGCATCACTTTCTTATTTGTTTTTTTCTTGAAAATTGGGTATCTCTAAATGTGTATAGCTCTTCATTATTAAACTTTACTCCTTTGGTCTAAAGAGTTGCCAAAAAAGGAAAGGGATGTTCTTTTTTAAAAATGGACTAAAAAGGAAAATAGAATAAACAAATTGAAACAGAGGGAGTATTATGTATGGAAATCAAGCAGTGTTATACTTATAGGATTGAAACTATGTGACTTGAGTTGAGGGGAAAGGAAAAGAAAAGAGAGTAGTATTTGTCCTGCTATGTTCTTTTCTTTGTGCTTCTTGGTTTAGTTCTGTACTTTTAAGTTCCTGCTGGTTATGGAGTCCTTCTGTAGCACATGAATTGGTTTCTATTAGTAATTTGGATGTTTTCATTTTATAGGTTACTACGACTTTATGTTTCCTATTCCTTTTTGCATTTCTGATTGTTAAGAAGCTAGGGGAGCTAATGGTATAGTCTTATGCTTATCTTTTGTATCTATCTATAACTTAAAGAATTCTAGTTAATGTGAGGTATGCCATTCTTTTATTCTATTGGCAAGTTTAGACAAGGTTGAAATCATTTTACTTTGAAGAAGTTTTCAGCTCGTCATTTTGAATCTTTAATGTATCTGATGTTAATTGTGCAAAATGAGAATTTAGTTTGAGATAAAGTTACTCATTTTCTAATTTGAATGGTTCAGGTGGTTGTGGTGCTTGTGTTGTTCTTCTCTCAAAGTATGATCCCCAGCTTAAACGGGTTGAAGATTTTAGTGTGAGTTCATGCCTTACGCTTCTTTGCAGTTTAAATGGTTGTGGAATTACTACAAGTGATGGCCTTGGAAACAACAAGGACGGTTTCCACTCAATTCATGAAAGGTTTGCAGGTTTTCATGCTTCTCAATGTGGATATTGCACTCCAGGAATGTGTATGTCCTTTTTTTCGGCTCTTATCAACGCTGATAAAGCAAACAGTACAGATCCTTCAGCAGGATTCTCTAAGTTGACTGCAGCTGAAGCCGAAAAGTCTATAGCAGGGAATCTTTGTCGTTGTACTGGATACCGTCCCATTGCTGATGCCTGCAAGACTTTTGCTGCAGATGTTGATATAGAGGATTTGGGGTTCAATTCTTTTTGGAAAAAGGAAGATTCCAGGGATATGAAAGTGAGCAAGTTACCTCCCTATGATCCAAGTAAGAGCTTGAATTTTAGTACATTTCCTCGATTCTTTAAAAGTGAACCTGCAGCATATTTGGACTCCAGAAAGTATCCATGGGATACTCCTGCTTCTGTTGATGAGCTTCGAAGTTTGTTGCAATCCAATTTGGCTGAAAATGGGGCAAGAATTAAGCTGGTTGTTGGTAACACAGGCACTGGATATTACAAGGAAACACAGAGATATGACCGATACATTGATCTGAGATATATCCCTGAGCTTTCAATCATCAGATTTGATCACATAGGAATTGAAGTAGGGGCTGCTGTTACTATCTCTAAACTTATTTCATTTTTGAAGGAGGAAAACAAAATCAATTTGAGTTCATACGGAAATCTGGTTAGCCAAAAGTTGGCTCAGCACATGGAGAAGATTGCTTCACCATTCGTTAGAAACTCAGCTAGTGTTGGGGGGAATTTGGTTATGGCACAGAAAAACGGTTTCCCTTCCGATATTGCTACGTTATTTCTTGGTCTGGGTGCTACTATCTGTGTATTGACTAGTCAAGGACATGAAAAACTCACATTTGAGGAGTTCTTAGGGAGACCACCACTAGACTCGAGGAGTGTGCTGCTTACTCTTTTGATTCCATTCAAAAAGGAAGGAAGTCCAACCTGTTCTAAGTTTTTGTTTGAAACCTATCGAGCTTCACCACGACCTCTTGGAAATGCACTGCCATATGTAAATGCTGCTTTCCTTGCTGATGTTTCTTCCCACGGGAATGGGATCCTGATAAATGATATCCAGTTGGCTTTTGGTGCTTATGGCACAAGACATCCGACAAGAGCCAAACAAGTAGAAGAACATCTAACCGGGAAGATATTAAGTGTTAATGTATTATCGGAAGCACTTAAATTAGTCAAACAAGTTGTGGTACCTGAAGATGGCACTACACACCCATATTACAGGTCAAGCATGGTAGTCAGTTTTCTTTTCAAGTTTCTTTTTTGCTTCACCAATGTTGATCCCATGAAATATGGTGGTTTATTAAATGGGATCACTTTGGTAGAGGAGGTCTCGGAAAGTAACAAAGACGGTTATATAAGTGAAGGGAAACTACACACACTATTATCTTCTGCTAAGCAGGTTGTGGAGTCAAGCAAAGAGTACCATCCAGTGGGTGAACCAATGAAAAAATTTGGAGCCTCCATGCAAGCTTCTGGTATGTTTTCTCCTTATGTATTTTATTTCACATTATGTATGTAACCAGAGTTTTCTGTCATTTTGAATCCTATTTGTGGCTTTGATGTTGCCGGCTAAATTGGTCAGAGATGAGGCAAACTGATTAAAGGCCTACATGTATTACCCATGTAAAGTTTTCAAGATAAATTGAAATGGAAGTTCTTATGCACCTGACTGAATATTCAGATTTACATGCAATATCTTAATATTCAAAAGTGTATTCAGATTCAGACGTTTTCATATTTGAAAAGAACAACCAGATGTCTTATTGTCTTAGTGTAAAAAACAATTACAATTGCAGGTGAAGCTGTTTATGTAGATGATATTCCATCACCACCAAACTGCCTATATGGAGCATTTATCTATAGTACAAGACCATTAGCAGGGGTAAAGAGCGTCCACTTTGGGTCCAATTCATTACCTGATGGAGTTGCTGCCATTATTACTTTTAAAGATATCCCGAGCGGAGGGGCAAATGTAGGATCCAAGACCATTTTTTCCCCTGAGCCTTTATTTGCAGATGATCTAGCCCGATATGCTGGTGACCGAATTGCTTTTGTGGTAAGCTCTTAGTTTCCAGAATCTTTCAGCTAGAATAGGTTATGCAAGATGATTGCTTGTATACTTACATTTTAAACTTTTTCTTTTATGTTCAATGTTGTGTCAAATAACTCAGGTTGCTGAAAGTCAGAGGTCTGCAGATGTGGCTGCAAGCATGGCCATTGTTGAATATGACACCGAAAATATAGATTCTCCGATTTTAACCGTTGAGGAAGCCGTTCAGAAATCCAGTTTTTTCCAAGTCCCACCATTATTTTATCCAAAACAAGTTGGTGATTTCTCAAAAGGAATGACTGAAGCTGACCACAAGATTCTCTCTGCTGAGGTACTTTTGATTTGTTCTTGAAAGGAGGTGTGACCATCTCATCTAAAAGTTTAAGGGATTAGGAAGAGCGGATTTTATTTACTGAATTATGTCTTTTAATAGTTTCAAATTTATCTGTGATTGGTCCTGCATATAAATCTTTTGCAGACGAGACTTGGGTCTCAGTACTATTTTTATTTGGAGACACAAACTGCTCTAGCAGTTCCAGATGAAGATAACTGTATGGTTGTCTATACATCAAGTCAGTGCCCTGAATACACAGGTAGTGCAATTGCTAGTTGTCTTGGTGTCCCCGAGCATAACATCCGTGTCGTCACAAGAAGGGTTGGAGGTGGCTTTGGAGGCAAGGCAGTGAAAGCAATGATTGTGAGTATCTGCTACTTCTAATAGAGAGAAAATGAACAAAAACATTAATTTTATGCATGGAGTTTTGGATCATTATTTGGTTCTTTTCCCCTAATATCATATGGTTAATTTGGTGGTCTTCACACAAAATAGCCCGGCAGAATTAATGTTTTATAGCTGTTATACATAGATTACATATTGATTATACACGATTATATACATGTTATGAATGGATTATACGTATATTATACATCCGCCGGCTATTTTTAGTATAATTAGTTGATGTGTTCAAAGTAGTGCAGTGGTATGTGGAAAACATGGCCAAAGTTCATGCGCAGCAGCTATCAATATGTTCCAACTCTAAGAAAGCACAAAATGTCCCCACATTTTTTTTCTGATGTCTTCTTTAATAACGTCTTTTATGCTTGCCGATTATGTATACATTGATTACCTTTTGGATTTTAATATTGAAATGATTGATATAAATGCATTGATCCGGATAAACTATTAAATGATAATGGAAGACGTGAATAATCTTGAAATGAGTGCCGACCTTACCTTTCAAGACATCATATTCATTTCCCCTCGTCCCTTTATATTTCTCTCTTTCTGTTGCAACAACATTTCTAGTTCTGTTGTGAAAATCTGTACATTGATTTGTTAGGTCTCCACAGCTTGTGCACTTGCAGCGCTCAAGTTACAATGTCCTGTCAGGATGTACCTCAACCGAAAGACTGACATGATAATGGCAGGAGGGAGACACCCCATGAAAATAACATACAGCGTTGGATTTAAGTCGAATGGCAAAATCACCGCCTTACATCTTGATGTATTGGTAAATGCTGGGATCACTGAAGATATAAGCCCTGTGATACCTTCAAACTTTATTGGGGCTCTCAAAAAATATGATTGGGGTGCATTGTCTTTTGATGTAAAAGTATGTAAGACGAACCTTACCACCAAATCAGCTATGCGTGGCCCGGGGGAGGTGCAAGGATCTTATATTGCCGAAGCTATAATGGAACATGTAGCAAGTGTACTGTCTCTGGAGGTGGACTCCGTTAGAAACCAAAATGTTCATACCTTCGAAAGTCTAAAATTATTCTATGGGGATTGTGCAGGAGTAATAGGTGATTATACTTTGCCAGGTATCATTGATAAGTTGGCGACATCCTCAAATTTTGTCCGAAGAACTGAAATGATAGAACAATATAACCAGCTAAA